>NC_066882.1:26074636-26359508 GCF_022985175.1 Labeo rohita | reverse complement strand
GTTACTAAACATTGCAAAAACAAGTAGAAATCTTTGAAGCTCCCCTCAGCGCAAACACAAATATCCTGATCGGGTCAGTCGCACTGGTGCTCCTAAATATTTTTCATAATCACACGCAGTAGTTTTCAGTCGCGAATGCCCTGTTAAGGTGATTATTTGTGCCCTGGAATGTACATTTTACCAGGGCAACCCCCTAAAAAATGTGTATCTTACCCCCGGAATGCAATTTTTACCAGGGGACTCCATACCGAAATGTGATTGGGCTAGTTTTTGGCTAGTTTTGATTAGCAATTGGGTGGATTTTGTTGTGAAAACCTGGCAACCCTGACTGCCGCACTCATTTGGTTCAAGGTGATTTGGTTTGTTAACAGAAGACTAACAAGTGCATAGATGATTTGGAGAAGACTGATGAAGCTCAAGGCGTTTCATATGGCACAGGGCTATAAAATTATTTTTGCTTCTAATTATATCCTTTACTTTTTAAAGACCAGTCAGTGTCTGTAGTGTTGAGTTCATTTGTATGCAAGTGTACTCATAAGTTGACAAGATTAACTTGCAGCAGATTTACACATTAAAAATTCAGTCTTTCTCCTCTGGGAAAACCGAACAAATATTTTTCATGAGTCATCTCACAATATGTTCTGCCCCAACTTCCTGTTTCGACAGGAAACACATCAACGCAGGAAACAAAATTGACCTTGTCAAGTTGTTTCTTTAGGAGTGAAGGACTGACTATCCTTGCTGAGGGCTGATGGGTCTGAATTGGATGCGGTTGGACAGTAGAGGTGAGGTTACAGCAGGAAAGACTGGATGTAAACAGGAGGTCTGATTTTTAAAATCTCATTAATGAAATGCTTAAGGTTTATGCTGTGCAGTGTTCAGTTGTCAAAGGTTGGAAATATTGTTTTGCCATTGATTTAGATGATTGTGATTCATAAAGTCATTATTAAAGTGAGTTTCAAATGCAGAAATCAATCGTTTGCAGCAGCATTTGGACGACAGAGATCTGACCATCATTTGATCATTTGAAAAGTACAAATTCGGGAGGCGTTACACTGACTGTACAGTTCAATTTGATTCGATTCTGTGTCCTTTTAAGTCATTTATGAGAGAACTCAAAGGGCACAATCATAAGAGAGACCTTGTGTGTGTGAGTGTGTGTGTGGTATGGATCCTCTGGGGCCGCTGTGCTCACCGTCTAAACGAGAGGAGCGCTGAGGACAGCAGAGGAGAGGCTGGAATTTTTGGTTTTGTTGATGCTCTATTGTTCTCCAGAGGAAAGGCAGCTTGTGATTTACTGTAATCACAGGGATTCGGTGTCTTAAGGGTTTCAGTCTTTCTCTTTCTGGTTCATTTTTGCTTTCTGTTACTCCTTTTCAAAGGAAATAGAGCTGACGTCAGTGCAGAGGATCTGTGTGTAGACTTGCATTTCCCAGTAACTTCAGAGATGAATAATGACCTAGCTGACTACATTACTACATAACCTGCCCGCTGACTACCGGTAGGGTTGGTGCTAGCATGGGGCAAAAATTCAGAGCTGAGGAATTGCATGCGTTTTAGTTTATTATTTGGAATTTGAGTTGAGCTGGCCTTAAAGGGGTCAATTTTCCACAAGTTGATATGATTTTTTAGGATCTTAATAAAAAGTCAAACGTCTAATGGAATGTAACCCTGGTTCCCCGAAGGGAACGTCACAGGCGGGTGAACGCCTCAGCGTGACCGCGCCAGGAATCAAACCAATGGAAAAACGAAACGTCACAGGCGGGTGACGTCACTGACCAGGAAGCATAAAAGCTTCCAGGAGAGGAAGAAGCAGCGCTCGCAGGGACGCAGGAGGATGGCTACGAGACGCGGCGTCTCGTTCCCTTCGGGGAACCAGGGTTACATACGTAACCTTAGACGTTCCCCTTCAGGAACTCGAGCCGCGTCGAAACGCTTTGGGAACGAGATGCCCACGCCGCCAGACCCCTAGTCCCTGCCTAGGATGTGCTAGGACAAAGGACAGAGGTACCAGGCGAGACCCGCAGGTCCAATTCATAAAACCTAACAAAGGTCAAAGGTGAGGACCATCCCGCAGCGTTGCAAATATCTTGCATGGGAACCCCAGCAAGAAAAGCTTTGGAGGCAGCCATGCTCCGGGTAGAATGGGCTCTGACCCCTAAAGGAGGAGGGAGGTCAGAAGCCTCATAAGCAGAAAGGATAGCGTCCACTACCCAGCGACTTAAAGTTTGCTTAGAAGCAGGGAGGCCCCTTTTGGGGGCCATAACAGACAAATAACTGGTCTGACTTTCTCCACCTGGCAGCCCTGTGGACGTATGCATCCAGCGCTCGCACTGGACACATACAATTAAGCTTCTGCTGGTCAGCATCCCGAAAGGGGGGAGGACAAAAGGCCTGGAGTACGACAGGCCGTGGTGTCGAGGTGGGGACCTTAGGGACATAACCCGCTTTTGGAAACAGGAAAGCTTTAGAAAGGCCTGGCGCGAAGTCCAGGAAAGAAGGGGCCACAGAGAGGGCCTGAAGATCCCCAATTCTCTTAAGGGAGGAAAGAGCTAAGAGAAGGACAGTTTTTAAAGTAAGGAATCTGTCCGAGATTTCCTCAACAGGCTCGAAAGGAGGCCTGCAGAGAGCCTCTAACACCACAGACAGGTCCCAAGAGGGGACACGAGGTCGTACAGGAGGCCTGAGCCTCAAAGCACCGCGGAGGAAACGTGTAACAAGAGGGTCCTTTCCCACGGAAAGACCACCAAGAGGGGCGTGGTAGGCCGCAATGGCCGCCACGTAAACCTTCAAGGTGGAGTGGGATAACCCTGCAGACAACCGGCTTTGCAGGAACTCCAGCACTGAGCCAACTGGGCAGTTAACTGGGTCTTGCTGGCGGTGTCCGCACCAAGAAGTGAAGAGTTTCCACTTCAAGGCGTACAGTTTCCTCGTGGAGGGAGCTCTAGATTGGAGGATGGTCTCAACAACCTCAGTTGAGAGACCGGAAGCTAAGAGGTGCGCCCCCTCAGAGGCCACACCCAAAGCTTCCACAGCTCCGGCCGGGGGTGAAGAATGGTACCCCCTGCCTGTGAGAGGAGATCTCCCCTGACGGGAATCTCCCAGGGAGAGCCGTCGAGGAGAGAAATCAGGTCCGAGAACCATACTCGGCCCGGCCAGTACGGGGCTACTAGAAGAAGGGACACCCCGTCCCGGCGCACTCTCTCTAGAACTCCCGGGAGCAGAGCGATCGGGGAAAGGCGTACAGACGTAGCCTCGGCCACGTCTGCACCATGGCATCCAGCCCCAGGGGAGCTGGATGAACTAGAGAGTACCAGAGGGGACATTGCGTGTTCTCCCTCGTGGCAAACAGGTCCACCTGGGCTGGACCAAACACTCTCCAGATCTGCTTCACCACCTCGGTGTGAAGCATCCATTCCCGGGCCTCGGCCCCTGTCTCGACAGGATGTCTGCTCCCAAGTTGAGATGCCCAGGAACATAAACTGCTCTCAGCGAGAGGAGTTTGTCCTGGGACCACACAAGGATCTGGTGCGCCAGCTTGTACAAGGGGCGCGAACGCAGACCTCCCTGGTGGTTGATGTAAGAGACCACCGAGGTGTTGTCGGTGCGGACCAACACATGGCGGTCTCTTAGGTCCGGGAGAAAGTGTTTCAGAGCCCGAAACACGGCCAGCATCTCCAGGCAATTTATGTGCCACGTGAGTTGCCGACCGCTCCACAGACCGCGGGCAGGGTGGCCACTCATGACCGCTCCCCAACCGGTGAGGGATGCGTCCGTCGCTAGCGTTACGCGGCGACAAGGAGCTCCCAACACCGGGCCCTGAGACAAGAACCAAGGCTTCCTCCACATGTCCAGGGCACGTAGGCAACGCCGCGTGACCCTGATCATGCGAAGTGGGTTTCCCCTCGGGGAAAACTCCTTGGTCTTGAGCCACCACTGTAGGGGTCTCATGTACAGCAGGCCAAAAGGTATCACGTTGGACGCTGCTGCCATCAGACCCAGCAGTTGCTGGAACTGCTTGACAGTGAGTGACAGGCCTTCCTTCACTCTCTTGACTGCAGTGAGGATCGACTCGATCCGAGCAGGAGACAAACGTGCCTGCATCGTGGTCGAATCCCACACCACGCCCAGATAAGTGGTCCTCTGTAATGGAGAAAGCACACTTTTCTTGGCGTTCAGTCTTAACCCCAGCGCTTTCATGTGAGCGAGAACGACATCTCGATGCCGAACTGCCTCCATCTCCGACTGAGCTAGGATCAGCCAGTCGTCGATGTAATTGAGTATGCGGATGCCCTGGAGTCGCAGAGGAGCCAGAGCTGCATCCACACACTTCGTAAAAGTGCGGGGGGAGAGTGCTAGGCCGAACGGAAGAACCCGATATTGGTAAGCTTCGCCCCTGAAAGCAAACCTCAGGAACTTCCTGTGATGAGGAAGGATGGAGACGTGAAAATATGCGTCTTTTAGATCTATCGTGACAAACCAGTCCTCGGACCTGATCTGAGACACGACTTGCTTGATGGTGAGCATCTTGAACTTCAGTCTCTTGACTGAGCGGTTCAGCAGACGCAGATCTAAAATGGGACGCAGGCCCCCATCCTTCTTCGGAACAATGAAGTACCGGCTGTAGAACCCGGACTCTCTTTCGTGAGGAGGGACCACCTCGATGGCCTCCTTCCTCAGGAGAGTGGCTACTTCCTGTTCCATTACCAGACCCTGCTCGGGGCCCACCAGAGTGGGAGAGACCCCGTTGAACGGCGGTGGTGGTGCGCCGAACTGAATGCGATAACCTCGCTCTACAGTATGCAGGACCCAAGCAGACACATTGGGCAGTAGTTTCCACGCTGCCAAATGATCTACTAAGGGAACCAGCCTCTCGAGGCTGGCCTCTGGTGTTAAGGGGGCCGCTGGAACGGTGTCCTGAAACGGTTGCCCGGCAGGAAGCACCTGAACCAGCGGTCCCAGAGACCCCCGCGGGGGTGGCGAGCTCCCCAGCCCCGCTACGTTGCCGGGCGGGAAAAACTGGGGTGGATGCTCGCTGGAGACCGCTGCGCCCTGAAACACTGGCAGGGTTGGCAGGGTGATCTCCCGGGGGCACGGGGGGGACCCGGACACCGAATACTGCGGTGCTACCCGTTTCCCCCCCAGATGGGGCTGCCCCCGGCGGTCCCGACCCGTCAGGACCGCTTGGTCGAGGACCTCTTCGACTGAAGCACGACCCTCAGATCGGGCTTAGCCTGGGAGGTCCTCGACCTAGAGCGTTTGACCACTCGCTCTCGATGGGGAGGAGTGCGAGTGGCCACGCTCTGTTTCTGAGCTTCACGGTACGAGGAGCTGGTAGACGGCTGGGGCTGCTCCGTCGCAGCAGCCCCGCGAGCCGGATGACGGCGAGGGAGGAACCGCTGGAACGCCGCCGCTTGCTTACGCGCCTCCTGGTATCTGTCGACGACGGAATTGACGGCGTCGCCGAACAGACCAGCAGGCGAAAGCGGGGCGTCCAGAAGGAAGACCCTGTCCTTCTCTTTCATGTCGGACAGGGTCAACCAGAGATGTCTCTCCGCGGCCACAAGGGCTGCCATAGACCGCCCAATGGCACGGGCGGTCTCCTTAGTGGCGCGGAGAGACAAATCAGCGGTCCTCCTGAGCTCAGAGATATCGCTATCTTTGATCTCCTCACCCTCATCCAGCTCTTTAAGCAGGTCAGCCTGGTACGCCTGTAACACCGACATGGTGTGCAGACACGCACCAGCCTGACCCGCAGCCGTGTACCCCTTGCCCACCAGCGCTGAGGTGACTCGCAGCGGCTTGGAGGGCAGGACCGGAGCCTTCAGAGACGATGCAGACTCGGGGGACAGATAGCTCGCGAGCGTCTGTTCCACCCGAGGCATCGCTCTGTACCCTCGCTCATCCAACCCCGCCACATACCCGTAATTATATGAGGCGGGGATGAACAAGCGGGACGAGAAGGGTGAATTCCATGATCTCGACACCTCAGTGTGGAGATCAGGAAAAAAGGGAAGGCTCCGGCGTGCTGGAGGTGGTCGAGACCGCAAAAACCTCTCGTCCAGTTTACTTTTCTGCGGTTCGACTAATGGCTCGGCGGGCCAATCGATGTTCAATTTGGCCACAGCCCGAGTCACCACCTCCAACAGCTCCTCATACTGGGGAAACTGAGGTGCTGCAGCCTCATCCACACTCACCACATCAACCTCCTCAGAGGAAGATATGGGGAGCGTGGAGGCCGACCCCCGGGGGGAAGAAACCGCAGCGCGGGCTTCCGATCCCGAGGGCCGGGCAGCGGATCTGATGGGTGAGGCAGGAGATAGGGGGTCACCCGTCTCCATACCCTCCACCAGATCCAGTTGCGAACCCCACGAGTGCAGCCGCCGCTCCGCCTCGGCGGAAGCGGGACCGGACCCGCGGGGAACGCTGATGAAGGATCCCTCCGCGGAGAAGAGATCCTTCCGGGAGCGGAGCAGACGCATAGGCAGTGCGTCACAATGCGGGCAATCGGCCCGCTCGAGGGCAAGCCACGCATAGAGCATGTGTATCCCCGCTCGAGATGTAACGAGAGCAGGGAGGAACACACGCTCTAAAACCTGGCTTGCTGATGTTCTTCGACTTTTTCTCGCACTTTGACATACTGTCTCGAAATAAAAGTGGTGCTAACTTGCGACCAAAAAAGAGACAGCACAGACAAACACAGAGCGCTGCTGAAAGACAGAAGCTGACGCTCGTTCTGGCGCACGTGCTTTTATGCTTCCTGGTCAGTGACGTCACCCGCCTGTGACGTTTCGTTCTTCCATTGGTTTGATTGCACACGTGATTCAGAGCGCGGTCACGCTGAAGGCGTTCCCAAAGCGTTTCGACGCGGCTCGAGTTCCTGAAGGGGAACATGCTTTATTTAAAATTTCTCAATGGCAGTGTAAAAAACACCCCTTTTACCTTGTCAAAATCAGCTCTGCAAAAGTCAGCCTGTTCTGGTGGATGTTGCTTTAAATGTTAATGAGTTCTGCTTGCCCCGCCCCTCTCTTCTCTCTGTGGAGTGACGAGCCTGTTTACTTTAGCCACATTTAGCCATGAAATTTGCTCACTAGCACATTATTAGGAAAGGCGATTGTAAAGATTCATAAAAATACCCTTATACTCACTTCTGCTGTAAGTGAAGCTGGATCACGAATGATTCGGACGAACATACACTGCCCTCCAAAAGTTTGGAAATGCCCTAGAAAAGTGGGGTTTTGGACAATATTGGCATGAATCCTTTTTAATTTGTGATAATTTTGCACTGATAAGGGACAACACAAACTACGAAAACATATTTTATTACATAAACAGTTTATACATAGAAAAAACTTTTCGAAAACATTTTCGATTCATCAAAATATCCACCATTAGCAGCTATTACAGCTCTGCATAATCTGGGCCTGAATTCATTGTATTCTAAACTGAACTGGCAATCAGTTGTTGAAGCTATTAAGGTATGCTGACCCACAAATATTTTAAAACCTGGGCCAAGTTTAAACCAGTAACCAGGCATCACAGCTGGCAAAGGGGGATGTCTGACTTTGACATGTGTATATTGCCATTATTATGCAATCAAAATGAAAATTATTATTGCTGGTCTTCAATGATAATGTCAAGTTACTTAATGCATTTGCAGCAAAAAATAAGGATTTATGCTAATATCGTCCAAAACCACACTTTGCCAGGGGTGTTTCCAAAGTTTTGGAGGGCAGTGTTGACGCATTTATGTAGATCGGGAGGCGCATTCCCTTTACAACTACTTTGTTCATTATTACATCCAACAACAGAACACCTCAATCACTTAGGAGCCATTCTTTGTCTGTGTCCCTGTTTTGACATCAAAACAATGGCGTTTGGACTGTTACATCTCATCAGGGCGGGTCTAAGGTAAGACGCCCATGTCAATCAATCTATTGTGGGAGCGGCCTCTGTCGGTGTGTTATTTTTACACATTAAATAAAAACCACTGGATGGATTTTTATCATTATAAGGCATATGTGTACACACACTGTCAACACACATTTATGTTCAAACAACATGTAAAGGTGAATTTTGCATCTGATGGCCCCTTTAACTCACAGGGGGTTGAATTGGAATTTGAACTGAAATGACAGGAAGAGAAATTTATTAAATAGACCCTTTTCGCATTTCCAGGTTTCTCAATAGAAGAAGTCGTCATAGTTGGACAAACTTCAAGAGCCAGTGAAAGGGAGAGTACCACAAATATATTTTTTGCATTCAAATTTCCTAAAATACCAAAAAGAAACTTCCATGATAGTGTTTTCACGACTTTCAAAAAAAATTGAGACTGATAACGGTATTCAGAAGAGAGAAGAAATTTATTGTTATATTGTTCTATCACTGTATTGTTCTCTCTATCATTCCATCCATCCATCCATCCATCCATAATCTATCATTCTATTTATCTTATTGTTTAATTGTTGTATTGTTCTGTCCATCATTCTATCTATTGATCTATTGTTCCATCCATCTATCCATCCTTCTATTGTTCTATAATTCTATTGTTCCATCCATCCATTATTGTTTACCTTTATATCGTTTGATTTATTGTTGTATTGTTTTATTGTTCTGTTTATCATTGTTACCATCCATCCATCCATCGTTCAATCTGTCATTCTGTCTATTGATCCATCCATCCATCCATTGTTTTATCTGTCATTTTCTTTCTATTGTTCTATCAATAGCCGCTTTTCCACCATCGGGCCGAAGCGTTCTCTTTGCTTAATCGTTCCGTTCCGTGCCGATCCGGGCCAGTCAGCACGGATACGGTTTTATTTTCCACTGTGGTGCTGATAACCAGCTATGAGCTATGGACGAAGCGTAGCTGTTTACTTGGCTGTTTGATCAAATAGTGCACTTCCGCTTAGCACACACACTCTATCAGCATGTTTTGGCACGGTTGTCTAACCGTGCTGAGAATTCCGGGCCGAGAACGGTTTGTAATCGTGCCGTGCCGTACCAGGCTCAGGTGGAAACACAACTGGAACCGTACCTGACCATTCTAAGAACCGTTCGGCCCGATAGTGGAAAAGCGGCTAATTATTCTATCATTCCATGCACCCATCCATCCATCCATCATTCTATATGTCTTATTATTGTTTGATTCATTGTTGTATTATTCTATTGTTCTGTCATTTATCATTCTATCTGTTGTTCCATCAATTCATCACTGTTTACCTTTATATTGTTTGATTTATTTTTTATTGTTCTGTTGTTTAATTCCATCTCTCCATCCATACATCGTTCTATCTATCATTCTATCGTTCCATTTTTCCATTCATCCGTCATTGTTTACTTTTATATCATTTGATTTATTGAATTTTTATTGTTCTATTTATCATTGTATTGTCTCGTTCGTTCATTCGTTTGTTCGTTCGTTTGTTCGTTCCATCCATCCATCTATCCATCCATCCATCCATGCATCCATTGTTCTCATTCTATCTTTTGTTCCATCCATCCATCCATCCATGTTTATCTTTATATTGTTTGATTTATTGTTCTATTGTTCTATCATTGTGTTGTTCTATCTATCGTTCCATCCATCCATCCATTGTTCTATCTGCCTTTCTTTCTGTTGTTCTACTATTCTATCATTCCATTCATCCATCATCCATCGTTCTGTTTATCTTTCTGTCATTTGATTTGTTTTTGTATTGTTCTGTCTATCATTGTATCATTCCATCCATTGATTTATTGTTGTATTGTTCTATCATTCTGTCGCTGTATCATTCTCTCTATCATTCCATCCATCCACCCATCCATTGTTCTATATATCGTTCTGTCTATTGTTCTATCTATTGTTCAATCATCCATCCATCCATCCATCCATCCATCATTCTGTTTATTGTTCTATGTTTTGATTTGTTGTTGTATTTGTTGTTATTGTTTGTCTGTTGTTCCATCTATCTGTCCATGCATCCACCCATCCATTGTTCCATCTATTGTTCTGTCATTCTATCTATCTATCATTCTATCTAGGTGTGTTGTTCTATTGTTCTATCACTGTATCGTTATCTCCATCCATCCATCCATCCATCTTTTTATTGTTCTGTTTTTCTATCATTATATCTTTTTTTCTACGGTTTTATTGCGGTAATAACAATTTATTTGAATTCAAATTATTATAATTCTACTTGCATTCAAATTCAGACAGCATTCTGTTTACTGCCTCACTTGAAATTCAAGAATTGCATTCTTAATTCAATCCCAGTGAGTAGTAAACAATTCACAAGGATGAAATTTGTAAATAAATTTATTTTAATTCGGGTGAAAATAGAGAGGCTGGAGTTGAGTAGATTTACTGCATGACAAAAATAGGAATGGAGTGCCGGTCGACTGAAAGCGAATCACCTGCACATCTGAGCAAAGTGTCGGGCGCTTTGAATATATTCAGACTGACTGTTTATAATGAGAGGGGTTTGGGTTTATTTTTGGTTTTACGTTACTGACCTGCTCTCTGCTTTCTGATGTTACTGGCTCCTGGTTGAAGACCAGCAGGTTTAAGGAGTCGACGTGGAGCCCTTTTCTGACATTCTCTCCTTTGTCCTACGTCTGACTTCCCTTCCCCCTTCTCTCTCTCTCTCTCTCTCTCTCTCTCTCTCTCTCTCTCTCTCGTTCTCATTCACTTTCTTTGACACATCCTGACCCTGTGCTCCGTCAACCGTGAAATCAGCCCTGCAACACACACTCAAACACACAGACACACCTGCCTAAATCAGCTGCCATATCGCTGTTTTCTGCCGTCATTAGAAGGGTCATGCATCCAGATCCAGGCATATGCGTGTGTTTGTTTTTGCATCTAGCTGTGCTATATTATATTTTGGTTCCTTCTACCTTTGGCAAGTTTGTGTATGTAGGTGTGCGGCTGTTTCTATTGATTTGTTAATTCATTAGACTGGGCAGAAAAGCCGAACAGAATTGCTGAGGGAACATGACTGTAAGAGAGGCAGGTGTGTAAACCCACGGGAATGATCTGTGTGTGTGTGTGTGTGTGTGTGCGCGTGTGTGCGTGTGCTGACAGAAGGTATTACACTGAGTGCTCACAGCTGGGACTATGATGACTGTGCTGAGCATGTTCTGTGAATGTGTGCATGATGAGAACAGAGGGATGAAGTGAAAGAGTAAGGAGAGCTGCAAGGACAGAATCTGTTCTGAAGAGAGAAAGACAGAGTTTGGGACTATAGTCATTTCCATTCTATGGAAGCCTATAGATTTCTAGATTTTAATCGATTCTCATTTTTTTTTAAACAATATTGATTCTTACATTCCATGAATTGGTTAGTCTAGACTGTTGGAAGTTAATGAATGGAACATTGTAGTGCACCTCCCATTCAATAAATCACTATAAGCTTTGTGGTTTGTTACTTTTGATAGGAAATAAAGTCTCAGGTTTAAAATTCTGTACATTTTATTAGAGTATTCAAACAATAATGCTGTTTTAGTGCTGTTTAATGAGGAGTGACAGATTGCTGTAGCGCCTAAGTTCGAGAAAACTGACCATCTCCTCTGCTTTAATACCACTTTCAGCAAAATAAACATGAATAAACATCTGAAGGTATGTTAAAAGAAAGAAATACAAAATCCATCTTATGTAATCACTCAATCAGTGTTTCAACCTTTGAAAGGCAGCTATATAATTGCTTTTAAACAATGTCACTTAACTTCACATTTACCTTGGAAAAAACATATTCAGCTACAAAAACTCTAGATAGGAGAATTTGTTGAATACACTACCTGTGAAAACTTTCTGAACAGTAAGTTTTTTAATGTTTTTTTTTTTTTTTTTTTAAGAAGCCTGTATTTATTAGATCCAGAGTACAGCAAAAACAGTAACATTTGGAAACTTTTACTATTTAAAATGACTGTTTTCTATTTAAATATTTTTTAAAATGTAATTTATTTCTGTGATTTCAAAGCTTATGTTTTAGCATCATTACTCTAATATTCTGATTTGCTGCTTAAAGCATTTATTATTATTATTATGTTAAAATGCTTTTGAATGATATAGTGTATAAATGTTACAAAGGCTTTTTATTTAAAAAAAAAATATATATTTTTTTTATTTTATTTCTTTGGATCTTCATCATAGAATATGGAAAAAATGTACTTAACTGTTTTAAATATTGATAATAATAATACATGTTTCTTGAACAGCAAATCAGCATATTAGAATGATTTCTGAAGGATCATGTGACACTGAAGACTGGAGTAATGACGCTGCAAATTTAGATTTGATCACAGGAAAAAATTACATTTTAAAATATATTCACATAAAAGTAGTTATTTTAAATTGTAAAAATATTTCACAATATTACCGCTTTTGCTGTATTTTGGATCAAGTAAATGCAGGCTTTGTGAGCAGAAGAAATTTCTTTAAAAAACATTAAAAATCTTTCTGTTTAAAACTTTTGACAGGTAGTGTATATGCTCCTTGAAACATATTATTATCATAATTTTAATATCATAATTTTTACTGTTCTTCAATGTTTAATTTATGTATGAATAAATCTGTCAAGTTTTTATGACAGCCACCATTGAAATTTTTTTATATTCCAAAAAACTAGAATTGAACTAGAAATATAATTATGTAATTGTAACTTTATTACTCTAAAAATCTTTTGTATACAAATCATTTAATTGTACCCTTCAATATTAGAGTAAAGTAGTACCAACTCACTCTCATGTATATTTTACGGCATTAGTTGAGAGATTTTTTTTTTTTCCTTGAGAATTTGTCATTGGTACCTGATATATATGCAAAATATTTGATATTGAGTAGAAATTGATTCAAATCGGAATCAGATTAAATAATAAGCTTGTGAATCAAAACTGAATCAAATCGTGAAATTTGTCTCACAATTCTGGTGAGTTTGGAGAACACCTGACAAAAAATCAGAGACCATTCCTTCATACAGAATCTCTCCAGATTAGATTCCCAGTTCCATGATGGTGCTTCTCCTCATCAGTTCACCCCATTCATTTTCTAAAGGGTTCAGGGAACTGGGACAGCCATGGCAGAAGCTTCATTTTGTGCTCAGTGACAGATTTTTATGTTTGTTTTGGATCATTGTACTGATGGAATATAACATGGCCCATTATAAGATTTCTAACAGTGGCAGTCAGGTTTAGATTGTTTTTTTTTATCTCTTAGTATTTGATAGAATCCATGATGCCATGTATCTAAACAAGATGTCCAGGATCTCTGGCAGAAAAATAGGCCCAGTACATTAAAGATCCAGCAGTTTATTTAAATGTGGGCATGGGGTACTTTTTATCCCTGTTTGCACCAAACCCATCTTTAGTGTTTAATGCCAAAAAGCTCTTTTTTTTTTTTTTAGTTTCATCTGACCATTGAAGCCAGTCCCGTTTAAAGTTCTAGTCGTATCTGACAACTAAATATGCTGGAGTTTGTTTTTGGATGAGTGAGCAGGATTTCTCTTGAAACCCTCCTAAACAACATGTGGTGATGTAGGGGCTATATGGATTTTTTTTTAGGCTTTCTGACCCCAAGACTCAACTAATCTCTGCAGTTCTCCAGCTGCAACCCTTGGAGAGTCTTTGGTCATTCAAAGTCTCCTCCTCACCATCTGTTATGACGATAAAGACACACGTCCTCTTCTAGGCAGATTTGTAACATCTTTAGTTGATTGGAACTTCTTAATTATTGCCCTGATGGTGGAAATTGGGATTTTCAATGCTTTAGCTCTTTTCTTACAGCCATTTTCTATTTTGTGAAGCTCAGGCAATCTTGTTCTGCACATCAGAACTATGTGCTTTGGTTTTACTCCTTGTGATGGACAATTAAGGGAATTTGGCCTTTGTGTTCCTCATGTTTAAATTCCTGTGCAGCAGGACGTTATGGCTGGACAGTTATATATATATATATATATATATATATATATGTATGCATGTATGTACCAGGAGCACCTTAAAAAAAAAAACACAACAAATTCCTTGTGTGTTTGCGCACCCCTGGCGAATAAAGGTAATTCTGATTCTGATTCTAATAAAATATCAACTGGAAGCTGAAAGCTCTTGATAAGTTCTTTCTACTAACAAAAGTATACTGTCATCCATTAGTGTACAAATGTTTATTATAAACCAATGAAATCAGTACACAAAGTCAGATCAAACTATGGTTAATTTTTGTTTTAGCCCTCCTGTAAAGTGTACGCCTTATTGGTTCTCACCACTCGAGATATTAACTGTTTAAAATCTGAGAAAAAAAGTATGTTTATGAAAACAAGTATGAACTGTAAAAATATAAATGCGCAAATGAAAGAAAAAGTCAAAATTATGCAAAAAAAAAAAAAACATTCATGGTGAAAACTCAGAATTCAAAAAAAGGTCAGAATTATGAAATGTAAACATATATACTTGCAATTCTGAGATGAAAATTATTTTTTATTTTTAACAGTTTTTTAATTCTGTGGTGAGAAAAAAGTCCGAATTGTGAGACATAAACTAGCACACGGGTCACCAGATCCGGTCCCGGAGGGCCGGTGTCCCTGCAGAGTTTAGCTCCAATCCTAATCAAACACACCTGGACCAGCTAATCAAGGACTTACTAGGTCAGAGGTGCCCAACCCTGTTTCTGGAGATCGACTTTCCTGCAGAGTTTAGTTCCAACCCTAATCAAACACATCCGTCTGTAATTATGAAGTGCTCCTTGAGATCCTAATTAGCTGATTCAGGTGTGTTTGGTCAGGGTTGGAGCTGAACTCTGCAGGAAAGTTGATCTCCAGGACCAGGGTTGAGCACCCCTGTACTAGGTATATTTGCAACTTCCAGGCAGGTGTGTTGAGGAAAGTAAACTCTGCAGGACACCGGCGCACGTCCTGATTTTGATGATGAGTTACATGTGTTCCTGGGTCAACATATTTTGTTGACCATGGAACAACATTTTAATCCAAAAATTTAATCTTGACCATATCCCTACACCTAAACCTAACCTTACCCAGGACTAATTCCTAAAATCAGAGGAAATAATAGATAAATGACACTAATGTACAAGCACCAAACACTGATTGTAAGCCTAAAAAACTGATTTTTCAGATCTGATTGGTTAATCACAATGTTGTTCCAGGGTCAACAAAGATGTTGATCCAGGAACATGTTGTACTTGGTAAAATCAGGTTCAGCGGACACCAGCCCTCCAGGAACAAGTTTGGTCACCCTGAACTAGCAAATGCTGAAAAAGAAAAGAACTGTAAGATAAATAGTTGCAATACTTTTTTTTTTTTTTTTTTTTTTTGTAATTTTTTACTTAGAATTTTTGAAGAAAAAATTGTCAGAATTGTGAGATGTAAAAAGAACAGAATTGTGAGATAAAACGTCGAAATGACCTTTTGGCTTCCATAAGGCTGCTTCTCAAATCTGGCAACCTAAACAGCAGTTTTGGGCATCATCAGTGTCTATGATGCACAAAAGATTAAGGTTGGCAGCAAAGTAGGTTTTGAGACACAGAATCTGTGTCTGCCTGTCTTTTTATCACTTTCTCTCTGTTCATCTGGTTTTCTGTTAGATTCACAATCAGATTGAGTAGACATGAGAAAAAAGCTTTACATTGCTAAAGCATCAGTCACATTTACACTACAGATAAAAAGAAGACTTGTTTGCTCACCAAGGCTGCATGTATTTGATCAAAATACAGTAAAAGCATTGAGAAATATTATTGCGATTTAAAAGGGCTATTTTCTATGTGAATTTATTTTCTAATGTAATTTTTTCCTGTGATGAATTTTCAGCATCATTACTCCAGTCTTCAGTGTCAAAAGGTCCTTTCAGAAATCATTCTAATATGCTGATTTGCTGCTCAAGAAACATGTCTGATTATTATCAATGTCGTAACATTATTAATGTCTTTTCTGTCACTTTTGAACAATAAATGTAAAGTCTGCTGGTCTTTCACTCTGTGGTCCGTCCGACGGCGATCTGTGTTAATGTGTGAGGGAACGCTTGTATTGACAGGGCTGTAGACACAACGCCGATCATTCAATCAATCGGCTGCTTGAAAAGCGAGCGAAAGTCCTGCTGAGAGACCCATATCACATGGGTGTGTGTGTGGGAGTATGGAGGTTAGTCTCTTCCCAGGATGCAATGCACTTTAATAGCATGTTAACTGTGAGTTCAGGTTTGAGAGGTTTAAACACCAGAGGGAAAGCTGATCTCATGTAAAGCAGAGGAGGAAAAATAAAAGAGCACAGCCATTACTTTAAAAAAAACATCTTCAGAGTCTGAATGTCAGCTAATTTACTCAGAAAAGGTATTTGATATGATATTTCAAACATGTATTTGTTTTCTGCTGCCTTCATGTGTGTGTTTGAAGCTTCAGCTTTCACCCTGTCAGTGGGGTTAGCAAGTGAAAGTATTTTCCTTCATGTGTCTGTTTAACAAGCTGTTTGCATCTTAAAGTAAACAGTACAAATTTGTCTGTCCGTATCATTAAAGGAGGCGGGCGTGTGAAGGTTTTTTCAGCTCGCTGAATGGAGGATTTCTCTCTATGTGGGTGACAGTCTTGTCAGATGGTTGCAGCGTGTCTTTGATGGGAGAGAGAGGCAGAAGTTGTTTTCCGTCAGTCTGCTTTATTGTTTGTTTGTCTTCAAAATTCGGCTGTTTTTCGGTCTCTTTTTTAACCTCCTCCCCCGTCTTTCTTTCTCACTGTATTCATCTCTTTCTGATTTATCATATTCCTTGAAGCAAAGCATTTTGCCTTGTGCGTGTGTGCTTGTGTGCATGTGTGTGCAGTTTGGGTCACTCATAACATGTTTTTAGGAAAGCAACATTCATGCCAACCATCTTTCCCAATTTGTAATGAGAAACGCTAATAAACCGGCTGTCAACAAAAGAGAAGCTGTAAGGTCACTCTGTGGTTTTCTGCCAAAATTACAGTGTTTAACGTCTGAAAAATTAAAAATTAAGACCGCCATAAATATTATTATTGCAATTTTACAGTTCTGTAAATAAATCAATAATAAAAATAAATAAATAAATAAAATATACTTCTTCTTCTTCTTCTTCTTCTTCTTCTTCTTCTTTCTTCTTATTAATTTTATTTATCTTTTTTTCTACATTTTACAATAAAAATAAAAAAAACAAGATATTACTATTTAGTATTTGTAGTAATAATAGCAACAACAACAATAAAAAATAATAGTAATACTAACAGTAATAATAATAATTATTGTTGTTTTGTTGTTGTTGTTATTATTGTTATTATTATTATTATTATTATTATTGTTATTGTTGTTATTATTATATTATTATTGTTGTTGTTTGTTTGTTGTTCCTATTTTACAGATAAGAAGTTCAATAATATATATATATATTTTTTTTATATTTGTGTTTAGTAGTAGTGGTTTTAGTAATAATAGTTAACAACAACAACCATAACAACAAAAACATCACCACCACCAATAATAATAACAATAATAATAACAATCTTATCATTTCTCTTTTCTATTTTACAGTTACAATAAATGTTACAAAAAATAACAGCAACAATAAAACATTATTATTATTATTATTATTATTATAAAATAGTAACAACAGCAACAATAATAATAATATAATAATAATAATAGTAATAATAATTTATTTTTCTATTATTTCTCTTTTCTGTTTTACAGTTAAATGTTACTACAACAACAACAACAATAATAATAACAATAATAATATTTATTATTATTATTATTATTATATTATTATTATTATATAATTTCTCTTTTATATTTTGCAGTTAAATTTTACAATAAAAATAACAACCATAACGATAACAAAAATACAGTATTATTATTATTATTATTATTATTATTATTATTAAAATTCTAAAAATAACAACAACAACAATAATAATATTTAATTTTTCTGTTATTTCCCTTTTGTTTTTTACAGTTAAATGTTATTGCTGCTGTTGTTTTTTGTTGTTGCTGTTTTATAGATAAATATTTCAATAGTATATATTTTTTTTAATATTTTTGTTTAGTGGTAGTGGTTATAGTAATATAGTTAATATTACTATAATATGTGTGCTGGGATTTGAACTTGTAATGTCTGAAGTGACCAAACGGTGCTATGTGACGCAGTGCTGGCCATTATTTTAAAACATTATCAAAATATGAGTGTATCAGTGATACTAAAATAACTCTGGGTCTTGGCGGTAGTGCCCAGCTAAATGGTAGCAGTGTTATCCAATTAGCCTAAATCCAGCTGCTTTAGACTCCATGAAGGTCCACTTATTACTAAACATCTTCAATTGTTAGTAACATCCTTTTATTACAAACTCAACTTGTGACGTTGATCTGGCTAAAGGAGAGTTTAAGGTTCTTGTCGTGGAGGTCTCACTCTCAGGCTCAGTGGGAGATGAATTAATGATGAGGAGCGTTTAATGAGGAGGTGAGACAGCGGAGTCCCTGCTCCTAGAGAGTCCAGCGCTCAGCTCTCCTCCAGAGAGACGCCAACAGATTTCTCGCCTGTCTGCCGCTGAGTTATCGCCCCTCCAGCGCTGCAAACTGCTGATTCTGGTCTCTGACTCAGACACTTCTCGTACTGTATGCTCGGACTGCGTGTCATCAGTAATTAGTGATGCGTGAAACGAGTTGTCAGCCGGACGCCATCAAACAATCCCGAGAAACACAGCAAGAGAAAGAGGGAATTAGAGCAGTAAGATGGAGAAAAATGGAGGATGAAGGTGCAGAAAAATAAGAAGCGGTGATAGATGATCAGTCAAGCACCTCATACAGTAGGGAGTTTATTATGCTGCTTTAGTACTTCCGTGTGCTAGTTTGAATATGTGCGCTTCAGACAATTTATCTCCCGCTGCGTGCAAATACGCCAGCACTTTTTCATTTGTAGGAGGAAATATCGAGAGCAAAGATGGCAGAAATCCCCTTAGCTAAGATAATGCATTGACCAGACCGAAATGACGGCAAGGCTTTGTCATGCCGTTTACGGCACAATAGATTTATTAGCTGGGTAAGATGTATTTACATGTGAAAGCGATGGAGAAACGTGGAGTGAAGAGAATTTGCTCCAGCTAAACAGTCTATAAGTAAAAAATTAACTGGATTATCCAATGTAGCCAGTACTCCATGTTTATGTAATGTATAAAGCATTTTCATGTTCTTGTTTACCCAACACAAACCATCAAATAACAAGTGAATAGCTCATTCTCCACATCTCAGGTTGTAATCGAACACATTTACAAAGCAAACTCACATGCACGGACGATGACGGCGCGTGGAGCCATTACAAGGTGATCCTGTCTCTCCTTATATACAGTATATCTGTTAAACAGGCACTCAAGGTCACTCCTAAAGGTAGTCACACTCACAATGTTTCCTACCAGGCTATTCAGCAGCTCAGCTATGACACAAAATTACATTTAAACTGAATTGGGAGCTTGCAGACTGAATTGAATGTGACTAGGGAAACACTGTGGGTGCTATAACACACTTCAGTCATTCTTGTTAGAGGCCTTATTGTATTTGAAATTAATGATAAAAACAGGGCTCTACGCTTACTTTTCTTTTCAAGAGCACTTATATATATTTTTTTTTAGCGTTTTAAAAATTTCTAATTAAAACAACAGAATAAGAACAAGCAGTATAAGAATAGGTTACCAATCAAATGAAAACAGTATTAACACATTTAATTGGTGCTACAGAGGTGCCACAAAAGAGCACAAAAGATGTTTAATGAAGCTCAGGGGTGGCATGAGTGCAAACAAATTTGTAAATTCATCTTGAGATTAATGTTTTAACTTAATCTACGCTTTGTTTATGGAAGGATTTGTGAGATATGTCTGTGATACATTACTCAATGTTGAAAACGCGTAGAAACCTTTGAAGCTCCCCTCAGTGCAAACACAAATATACTGATCGGGTCATTTGCACTTGGTGCTCCTAAATATTTTTTCATAGTCGCATAAAGTTTTAAGTATGGATATTATTCAATTCAGAAGGACTTTATTAACCCCTGAAGCCATGTGGGGTACTTTTTATGATGGATTTATGCACTTTATGATGATTCAAAATCTCAACACCCATTCACTGCCCTTAAAAAGCTTGGAAGAGCCAGGACATTTTTTTTTAATATAACTCTGAGTGTATTCGTCTAAAAGAAGAAAGTCATATACACCTAGGATTAGGGTTGGGTATCATTTAAAATTTATCGATTCCAAAACTGCTTATTGATTCTGATTCTTAATGATTCCTAGTTTCGATTCCAATAACATAAAAAAATGAAGTCAAACATTTTTATTCTGTATTTTTACAAAGCTTTCTGTTGCAGCATGAGCAAACAACAGCAGCCTACAGAACACTTAGGCGTAAGACAAACTTTTGCCTATGGTTTTAACAAAAAATACCACAGCAAAAACAACTAGACTAATATAATTTTCAAACATTAAATAGTTAAAGACAAGTAAACAGTCAGTAATAAAATAAGAACAAGCTAATAAATTAGCAATAGCATAAATAATTACAACTGAACCAGCTGCAGACAGAAATTTAAATCAAAAGTTTAAAAACACTGCATAGTTTTCTTTTCATAAATAAAATATAGATTAATCCTCATTAAAGTTACGAAAGATACTTAGTCAAGATCAGTGAATGATTTTTTTGTTCTTGGATTAACATAAATTACAGGCAGCACGTTTATTAGGCTGCTGTCTCTTTAACACCGAACGCACGCAAATCTAAAAATACTGTTACACATGCATTTTCTTTCTTGTCTGTTTACTTTCACTAATTATCTATCTATCTATCTGTCTATCTATGTATCTATCTATCTATCGGTTTGGTGCCTCATGTTGAAACAGTCGTTTATTTGAAATCTGCTTTATTTTCTGCAGCAGAGGCAGAAACTGATGGAGGTTTTTGGAAACAGTTGGAGTGTGTTTGTGCTTCTGGAAACAGATTTCCAGCTCATTTGTTAATATCATGCGTTGTACAGAACAGATGTCAGCGTTATGATAACCAGTAGAGATGCGTGCGCACACACACACACATGCATGCACTGGTGAGTTTCCTGATGTGCTTGCATGGAAGTTTTGTGTGTGTGTGTGTGTGTGTGTGTATGATCATGTTTGGTTTTAAAATTATTAATTCATTTGTCATAATTTGTATGCACTCATAAATATAGATTGCATTTGTGATGAAAGTCCATGCTCTCTTTCTCTTCATGTAGAATCTCTCAGATACTTCAGACGAGTCTGAGTGAAGCATCTCTGTTTTCAAAGCATCTCTGACACTTTCTTTTATCTGTCTCATCTCATCCACCATCTTTTTCTCTCTCTTTGTCCATTTCTCTTGTTCTTTTACAGGAACTGTTGTAAAGATGAAACATGGCACAAGGTTTTTTCGAATATATCACAAAATAAACCTCTGCTAAACTAGATTTTTAGATTTTCTGTAGAACATGTAAGTTGTGCTTGCAAGTGTAAAACTGTCATGATTTTTTTTTTTTTTCGCCCATCAGGTAAAAAACATAAGTCTGATTGTCTAGTGATATAACGGTGAAGTATATACTTTGTATTGTGTAGTAGAAGTATGTGAATTGGCATTCAGGTGTCCCATATGAGCCCTCTGCGTTGTGAATGGCTAATGGAATCACAGTTACTGTCAGACAGATCATTCTTTGACCTTCGCTGTCAGACTGTTATCTGGCATAGACACACACAGACACATAAGTGATTGTACACGCTGATTGTAGTGTTGATTCTCGTGGGAGGGGTTTCACGCTGGATGACTGACAGCTCCTCTGCTGAGATTATTATAGGATGTCTGTAGTGGCACCGCTAGTGGCACTCCACATTAACAGAATTTGCTGGAATAATAATTAGATTTTTGACCACCAAAAGAAAATGATGAGTTGAACTGTGCACTTACTGTTTAGCACTTTCAATTAGTCACATGGTAGCACATAAACATGTGTTTTAGATATCATGATGATGAGTTTGTTTATTTTTCAGATTTGTAAAAATGTAGCACTACATCACTTGCTCACCAATGGATCCTCTGCAGTGATTGGGTGCCGTCAGAATGAAAGTCCAAACAGCTGATAAAAACATCACAGTAATCCACAAGTAGTCCACACCACTCCAGTCAATCAATTAATGTCTTGTGATGTGAAAATCTGCGTATTTAAAAGAAACAAATCCATTAGTCCATAGTCCATAATAATACTTACTCCAGTGAAAAAGTCATCCAGTCTGAATCAGGTGAGAAATATGCAAAAATCAAGCACAATTGGTTACAATGTATAGACTTCCATTCTTATGGCACCCATTCCGCTTCCTTTAATTGTCTCATACATTAACACTTTTTATTTGCATTTCTAGTTCTGATCTAAATCCAGGGCCATTTTGTGCATGGATCTCCACTTAGACAGTAGATAGTAGACCTTCCGAGTACATTTCAGTGTTTCCCATTCATTAACTAGAGTGTGGCGGCCCGCCACAGTCTCATCTGTCTCGCCACAGTTTCATAATAAACCGAAAATATTTATACTCGTCATTTTAACATAGACGTCTTTAACGTTGTGTTTCGTGCCATCGCTTTGGAAAAGTGTCCGTCAAACGAACTAAGCGTTATATGGTTTTATCCGTTCATCAAGTCTGTTTCGCTGCTTGTTTGTGAAGCACGCACTTCATTCAGAGTCAGACGATCAGTTCCTGATTTGATGTTTGCTGCGTCAGAGTCAGAGCGACTCTTTGATTGACAGTCAATGCGGTGAACATTGTTTTTGCCGTGAGTTTGCGCGTTTGAGAATGCAACGGCAACCAGTTACGCATTGTCACATTAGCATAATTTCCAACATTTTAATGGGCAGATGATTACAATATTTCACTAGATTTGTAATGAGACGCGTTTGTAAACCTGTTTGCACTGAAGCTGGAGTTTTCCGCCAAAATAAAAGCTCTACTGCAGTTTCCGTCAAAATAAAAGCTCATAGATTTATTTCTTGGAAGCAAGGACTAAAATTAACAGACACGCGCACAGAAAATACTGTACAAGCAGAGCAAGCGCGTTGTTTCGATGGCATTTTCCCCTCTATTTCACAAGCGCCACCTGCTGTCAGAGAGTGAAATTCAGTCTGTTGTTTTTGTTTTATGCAGGTTTTAGCATAGTTTCACAAAGCTTTAAAGTCAGACCATTCTGTTTTTGATTCAAATGTTGAAATGATACAGACAAATTTAAATTAAAAAATGCTCATGCTACATGTGTTTCATCTTTGTTTGTATTGTGATTAAAATTCAGTGGTTGGTTCTTTGGTTCATTATTAAATACGTTTAGTTTTTGTAGTAGTACAACAGTTAGTTTGTACACTGACCTGTTTTGGAGCTCTTAATTTTTAACTCTCAGAGTGCACCAGAGAGATGAATTTAACTTTAAAATGTACAAAATTTTCTCCTGGGGGGCATGCCCCCCCACACCCCCCGAGTGGGACCGAGGTCCACCACCACAGTCTCACAAAATTCTGTGGGAAACACTGCATTTGGGATGGTCAAATTAACATTCAGATATTATGTATGTAAGATAATGTACGAATTTGGGCGCACTGTAAATTCTTCAGGATTCTAGAAGCTGCAGCGAGGGCATTAGTGCTGATCGCAAAAGAGCCCTTCTTCTGATATAAGCAGGATGTCTGTGCAGCTTAACCGTACGGCAGGGACTGCCAGAGATCAGTCGCTCTCTCTCTCTCTGTTCTGGTTCTGTCTGTACTGGGGGATTCGAGAAGATTTCTGCCCGCACGAAAATCCCTGTGATTTTCTGAAATGGATGTGCATTGAGAAGGGTGAGGTTCTGGGGTGACAAAGAGGAATATTGGGTCAACTGGATATAGAGTGATTACAGGCTGACATTTCAGAGTTCATGTGCAGCATGTGGAGTTTATGGAAATGAGTCTTTCTGTGCGGAAAACAGCCCGGATCACACTTGTGGGATGTACACATTACAGCAGGGAGAAGTGTTTGTTATCCTAATAAGATGCTTTGTGGTTCAGACACTGGTAAAAATGGGACATCGTTGCTGTTTTTTAACCACTTGGGGTAAGACATTTGAAAAAAAAAGCAGAAAGAGGACAGAAGTTATACAACATAAGTTAGGGCTGTGTACAATAATAAAGCAATATATAACCATGCAGTTTTCTACATTATTGCACCATTCAGTGAATGTCTGTATTTATTTGTCTATATTAAGTTAGAAAATATCCCTTTGATCTAAAATAGAATGTTCAAATAGAGCATTCCAAATTTAACCAACATTTTTTGGTTCTAAAATATCCCTTTGACCTAAATTGTCTGCTAGAGTTTGAAAATTGTATTTTAAATTTAAAAAATATCCTTTTGATTTAAACTGTCGGTTGAAGTTTGGAAATCTCCCTTTAACTTAAACTGACCCTTTGCAAAAACCCGCCCTCCTTAGTTACTGTTACTGTGTCTGACAAACACTACACATCATGTTCTAACATAGTTAAAATTACATTGCGGAGCAAAGAGGAAACTGACAACACGCCAACAGACAAGACAGAGCAGGTTTATTACTGTTATAAAACAAGGTCTCAACTTTAAAATGTTGTAATTTTTCAAGAAATTCAAATAATAAATACAGTTTTGTCGCTCTTTAATGTGTTGTGTTATTTCAACTGTGGAAAGACGTCAATACACAGAATGTTTCAAGTTTAAATCCACCAAAATTAATCTATTCTCCTGTCTAAATTGTTTGTTGGACAGAATGATGGGTTTGGCATTATGATTGGTCAGATCACCTGTCAGTCAAGCTGTTTGTGAAGGGTCAATTGTCTGTCAAATTTTATTTCAAGTCTTAGAACTTAACACAGAGTGTTCAAACTCTAATTGACAATTTACAGGAAGAGTTCACCCAAGAATGAAAATTATGTCATTAGTTACTCTTTCTCATGTTGTTCCAATGCTGTAAGACCTTTGTTCATCTTTGAAACAATTTTTTTTTAAAAAAAGCTATTTTTATTTTTAGCTTTCTGACCCTGCATAGACAGCAACGCAACTGACATGTTCAAGGCCCAGAAAGGTGGTAAAATCAGTGATTCAACCTTAATTTTATGAAGCTACTAGAGTACTTTTTTTTTTATCACTTTAGATACGGTTTTACACTTAAAGATTAAGGAAAACAGTCTGACACTGTGGTGTAACAAGGACACTCATACCCTGAAAGAGCAGCCCGGAAAATGGAGCGTAACTGGAAGAAAACAAAACTGGAGGTATTTCGTATTGCATGGAGGGAAAGTACTTCCACTTAAGAAAAGCTCTAAAAATGCTGTATCTGCTTACTTTTTGTCTCTTTTAAAAGAAGACAAACACAACCCCATGCATTTATTCAATACAGTGGCTAAATTAATGAAAAATAAAGCATCAACAGACGTTGACATTTTTGCAACAGTACAGCACTTGTGAACTTTTTACTTCCAAGATCTTTACTATTAGAGAGATAATTCTAACCATGCAGTCATCAGCTACAGTATTGTATCAGATATAGATACCCTGAGGAACAATTCCAATCATTCTCTGCTATCGGAAAGGAAGAACTGTATAAACTTGTCAAATCATTAAAACCAACAACATGTATGTTAGACCCTATTTATCTAAGCTAATAAAAGAGGTGCTTCCAGAAGTCATAGACCCTCTTCTGAATGGTATTAATTTGTCAGTGTCATTAGGACATGTCCCAAAATCCTTCAAAATCCAGCAACACAAATCCAGCGTCGGAGATAAATATGGAAGCGAAGAGTGTGTATTCTCATGGCTTCATAAAATTAAGGTTGAAACATTGATGTCACATGGACTATTTTAATGATGTCCTTACTACCTTTCTGGGCCTTGAACCATGAGTTGTGTTCCTGTCTATGCAGGGTCAGAAAGCTCTCAGATTTCATTAAAAATATCTCAATTCACGTTCCGAAGATGAAGAAAGGTCTTACGGGTTTGGAGCAGATCTAGCAGTTTTAGAGCTTTTCTGTAAGTAGAAATACTTTCCTTCCATGCAATACAAAATACCTCTAGTTTTGTTTTCTTCCAGCTGCGCTCCATTTTCCAAGCTGCTCTCTTTAGGGCACGAGTGTGCTCTTATAAAACGGTGTCAGACTGTTTTCCTTAACCTTCTTTAAGTGTACAGGAGCAACCGTATCTAAAGTGCTAAAACATATGCTTGTGGCTTCATAAAATTAAGGTTGAACCACTAATGTCACATGAACTATTTTAGCGATGTCATTACTACATTTCTGGGCCTTGAACCATGAGATGTGTTGCTGCCTATGCAGGGTCAGAAAGCTCTCAGATTTCATCAAATAAATCTTAATTTGTGTTGTGAAGATGAACAAAGGTCTTACGGGTTTGGAACTGTTTTCAAAATTAAAATGCATTGTTCAAACTTGAAGTGACAATTCAAGTCAAAAGGAGATTTTCAAACTTTGAACATGGTATTTTAAATGTGAAAATCTTTAATTTTGAACATTTTAAGTTTTGAAAACTCATTTAACTTTTGACATATGACTTCATAATATTTGCATACTAAATTGTGATTAGCCTTTTGCATATAGTTAACCATTTACATAAAACAAATTGACTGTAATCCATGTGCAGAATGAGGGATTGTGTCCTATCAGGGTGATCTAGGATTAATGAAACAAGAGAGCAGATTTATCAGTCCATTTTGTGTTAAATGATCTTTTCCGCCTTTGAAGTCTACTATTATCTTATCGCCGCAAACGCTTTGACACTGTGCTCCAGTCAGTGAGCATTTGCATATTCCTGATGTTTTGCTGCAGGATTATTAGAAAATAAATGTGACTCAATGGATTGTGAATTTTGTGAATGAATCTGATTACTTTACCAATTAAATGTAATTTAAATATGTTTTACACCGGTCTGCACAGTGAGCGAACAACGCACCGCAGCACATCAACTCTAGTACGCTCCCATTATAATCAACGAAAAACTGTCCACGCTCACACCGCATTACAATCAATGTGCTCGCCTGCAGTGTACACTTCTTCATACATTATAACAGAGCGTTGTGATTTTATTACACAATTGCCCTGCCTGCTTCTAAAACACCTGATGAACTTCAGAATTGAGTACAACCTGTTCACAACCTCTCTTCACCCTCTCATTCTCTTGCTTACACTGCTTGTACCGCTTGACTGTAGTCTTTCTGACACTTTTAAAGGACGCCTTTGAATTTTCTGCTGCTCAAGGTCTCCTACTTTTTTCTTCTCTTTCTGCTTTTATGACCTCATTCTCACTCTCCTTCTGTAGTGTCTATAACCCTGTAAGAGTGAATTGGTCATTATCTCTGCCGCTCCCTGAGGCCACAGATGCAGACCTGTGCGTGTTTTGCAGAATATTTAATAATTCACAAAGTGGGCGCTTCTGCTCTCCTGGGCCATTCCATTTCATATTTTTTGGTAATAATAGCTTGTCATTGGTTGGGTGATACATTCACAGTGATTTTGCTGAAGATTTAGAATTAAGCAACATTGTGAAGAACCATCATTTGAATGTGGTTTAATTGTTGCCCAAAGAGAACGTTATTAGATTAGAAAGACAGACATTGTAAGCAGAGTTATTATAGTCAACTAAAATTAAAACTGAATCTAAAATTAAAACCTTAAAAGAAGCATTTTTTTCCTTGAAAATAAAATAACATTTTATTTCAGCTACATTTAGTTTAACTTGCACTAAAATATCTACAACTAAAACTACATAGACATATTAAAAAAAGACATTAAAAATCTAAAAATAAAAACTGATTCAAAATATTAATAAAAACTATAATAGTATCTCGATGCTCTTGCACTGGTTATAAGTGCATCACTGATTTAAATTAAGGTAAAGTTCAGTTAAATTAAGCTAGAGAAATGTAATTTCTGAAATTAATTTTATGATTTTATGATTTCCCTCAGAAATGTTCACTGAAACACCTCTGTGGCATTTTACATGCTTTAAAATGTTCAATGTATTAAAGTAAATATTGCGTTTTATTGCTATTTATTGTTCTGAAATATATAAATATTTTTAAACATGTTGTAAATCCATTTGAGCTTTTTCTCTCTATATTTTACTTCTTACATTAAATATATGTAAGAGTCTGTTTGCATCGTTTAAGATCATCTGATTGAGAAAAAAACAGCAATGCCTCAGTTTTAGGCTATTTCAAATCAAATGCATAACCTTTTTTTTAATATTGTCAAAATATTATCACATTTAAATCTGTTTGGCTATAATGGCTGTTTTTTCAGAATTATGGATCCTCTGATTGGGGAAAAAAGGGCAATATTTCTCTTTTAAACCATTTCAGAATGTTTTTAGAAATGTGTGTGTGTGTGTGTATATATATATATATATATATATATATATATATATATATATATATATTTTTTTTTTTTTAATAAATAAAACAAAAACAACAAAAATACCTGTCAGAATATTGTCACATTTAAATCTGTTTGACATATGGATCCTCTGATTGGGATCCATTGGGATTATTTCATAATATTTTCACAAATTTTTAAAAATGTAAAAATACATTTTTTACATTTAAAATAGTGTCACATTTACACTTCTTTAGCTGTAATGTCTGGATTTTTTTTTTTTTTTTAGAATTATAGATTGGGAAATTGGGAAATTGGGAAAGAAGGCAATATTTTATAATATTTCTTGTAGATATTTAAAAATGTAAAAAAAAAAATAATAATAATAATTCAAAGGGGGGAAAATGTCAAGTATTGTCTTTGATCTTTGCACTGAAAAAAAACATAACTTAGATAGATTTTATTATAAATATTATACATTTTTATAATTATTATACATTTTTTATTCTTTGCTGGACTAAATTTAATATAATTTTAATGTTTCTGTATTATTTACTTCATCACAAAATCATTTTTATCAATGTAAGTGATCTTCTGAAAGGGCAATATTTCTTGTAAAAACATTTTTTACATCAAAAAAAAGGTCACAATTTAGTTTATTCTGTTTGGTCGGACTTATGGATCTTCTAATTCTAAAAAAAAAAAAAAAACAGCAATATTTCTCTTTAAAGCTACATTATATTTTTAAAAATATTTTTTTAAAAAAAGTCAAAATATTGTCACAGTTGAATATATTTTGTTCAGTTTAGTCAAAAATACATCAAAACCCTGTAGTATCTCCATTTTAAGATGTTTTAGATCAAATACATACATATTTAAAAAATATGTTGTCAAAAGGACGAAAAAAAACCAAGACAAAACATCATTTTGTTTTGGCTATATTTATCAAAGTCTCAGTTAATGCGCGTTTTATACGTAACATGCTTGTATGTAGTTTTGCGTGAGGCAGGTGATCGGCCTCATGGGAGCAGTTGCTGTTTGTGGAAACGGCTCCTCTGGGAGCAGCGAGGCCTGTTTTGGATATCAAATCCGTGAGGAATATCGCGAGCGTGTTTGGCGCAGTTGCTGTTAGATTTCACGTTGTCATAGCACGGCTTCTGAACCCTGGGCGGCTCTCGGAGGATCTCAACCAAGAATACAAGAGCGTCACTCTTAAGTCCCTGTGTGCTTTTGATGGCCTGACATTTCCCCTGATCTTCATGCAGGCCAAGCGAAAGGCCCAGGTTGGTGTCAAGGATAGCCGTGAGCTTCCATGTTAGTGAATGATGAGGGGATGTTTTCCTTTGGGTGTTTGTACACTAGAGCTGCTGGTCTGCTTGTTTTGGTGTGCAGGCTGTTTTCTCAACTCAGATAAACTGAACTCGCACTGAAGGACTGAGCCTGCATGAAAATGAGGGTTTGGGGTTTTCAGTTACTATGTGTGCTCAACAGTTTACAGTTTGTATACAATGCAGCCTAAGTGGCAGAAATGCATTTCTAATTGCTTCTGTCCTTGCAGACTAAGGAGTGTGGGAGGATATTTGGAAATTGCAACTGTTTTTGTCACAAAAAACATAATGTGGCAAATGCAGATGGGATCACAGAATCTGCTTTGAGAGTCATTCATTTCATCATTTTATGTGATTAAAAAACAGACTTAAAGGTCTTAATTTAATTTTAAGATTAAATTTAATCCATTTTTTAAAATGTAATAAAATGTAATTTTTTAAATAAAATGCATCATTAGATTTTAAAATCTTTTAAAATGTAATTATTATTATTTTTTTTTTATTTAGCATTTTTGTAATAAATTTGTTAACTCATATATGCAAAAGTTATAAACAAACAATAAATCGTAAGAAATTGTGAATTTCTAAAAGATTGATTAGATGTGCTGGTCAATCAATAGATGTGTTTTGATTAAAATGTAATTAAAATTAAACTAATTAAATAAACAAATACTTTTTTAAAATTCAATTGCGAGTTATAAAGTCAAAATTTCAAGATATAAACTTACAAATGTGAAAAATAAGGTCAAATTAAAAAATAAAAACTCATAGTTTGGACTTTTTTCTTCGAATTGCATGATGTAAACTAACAATTGTGAGAAAGTCAGAATTGAGAAAAAAAAAAACCTTGCAATTCTGACTTTTTTCTTGCAGTTCTGATGTTTTTCTCAGTATTGTGAGATATAAACTCGCAGTTGCGCATTATAAAATCAGAATTGCATGATTTAATTTAATTTTTTCTAACAAATGTGAGTTTGTACAGTATCTCGTCCAGTTTAATCAATCTTTTAAAATGTAGTCAAATTAAATTTTACATTAAATTTTTGTAATATTTTTAAAATGTAATCAAATTTTTTAAATTAAATATTACATTAAATTTTAAAATCTTTTAAACTGTAATTAGTTTAATTTTTATTTATTGTTTTTGTAATTAATTTATATTAAATCATAGATCCAAAGGATCTAAAAAAATGAACATTAAATTGTAAGAAATTGTGAATTTCTAAAAGACTGATTTAGATTTAGCTTTTTGATTAAAATTGAATTAAAATAGAAAAAAGCAAAGCTGAATTTAAATAAATAAGTAAATAAATGTAACCCCCCCATTTTTTCAATTTGTAATAAATTGATTTTAAATTGTGTACATTACCATTTTTTAAACATATACACATATAAATTTATTTAAAAAAAATATATAAATTAATATAAAAAAACAACAACATTTAATAGGGTGCTATTATTGCTAAATTGTAAGAAATTGTGAATTTCTGTTTTATGAAATCAACTGATTAGCGTGCTTTTTGATTCAAATGTAATTTCAATCAAAAAAACCTAAAACAAAACAGAATTTGAAATAAATAATCAAATAAAATAATTTTTGTTCAATCTGTAATAAATTGTTGTTAAATTGTGTAAGTTTCATGTTTTTAATTAATTAGACATTCTTTCTGATATGCTTTTGAATATGAATATAAAAAATTAACTAATTTAATTTAATTTAGCCATTAAATACATTGAATACATTTAAAATAAGTCTAATATGACCCCTTTAATATGAACGTTTTTGAATTTGCGTATGAGCATTTGATTTCTCATTTGAGAAGCCATTCTGAGAGTTTGAATTATTATTTTTAGCTTTTGGTTTTTTATTTAATTTTGTAGGAAAAAACTTCCATATAAGTGGCAAAAACATGAGTAAAAGAAGTGATTCAAACATACAGAGATTCAGTGACGCTGCGGGGGTCGTAGCAATCAAAACTAGTGTGAAATGTTACTAGAGGACAGGTAGACCACTGATAGACCTTTATTGTCCCAGCGCCGCAGGTGTGATGATGGTGAGCTCTAATGACAGCATTCACTAGATGCTCAGAGTCACTGTTATTGATTACTGTCACTCTCATCCAGCACAGATGATGAAAGGAATGTCACTCATTGGATTGTGTGTCAACCTAACGACATACACATGCAGTTTTGGAGCTCATGCAAACTGAAGACATCTATAGTAATATATAATCACAAACTTTTGGCCAAATTGTGCCACCCTGGAATTGTTTGATCGCATTTATATTTTTTTCCTCGAATCATGTTTGTGGAGGACTGCAGTTTTTTTACATTAGCGACAATGCATTTTATTTTATATGTGTTTTACCCATGTTTACCTTTCCAAAAAACTGGCAAACATTGCAGAAGGTTTATAGTACCAGCATCAACACTTATTGCATTAATACTGATTATTTTGTGCTCTGGGTTGTTGTGTAGCCACAAAATGGCAGTAAAACAACCACATTTCTTAGCAAATAATTGATATAAATGGCAAGTGGCTTGTAAATGAGATTGAAGATGGGCAATTATGAAACTACTGGTGTGCATGGAAAACAAGGTTATTATAGTTAATTACAACTAAAACCACCAAATGAAGCATTTTTTTTTTTTTTTTTTTTCACAAAATAAATGTTAGCAGAAAGAAAATATAACGAATATGGGTCGTTCTAAAATTGTGGGTACTTCTCATATCCGTGAAGTATATTTATAATATATTTTCATCAATATAAAGCCCCAATGCTTCATTTTCTAGTACACAATTACATTTTTCCCAATCACACTACTGTATGTTGAAAAAGCCATATCTTTTGTTCAAAAATTATGTTCGTATCACATGCTCATTCTACTCTGCATTTAAGCATGAAAATGACCTCAGATACAAATTAGTTTCATAGTTTTGCTTTCAGTTAGATTAGGTCAGTCAAACTCAGTTCCTTTTTTGGAAGTTTTGTTCCAACCTTGCTCCAACACACATACTATGCAGTTTTTAATTAAGCCTAAAGGACCTGATTAGTTGGATCAGGTGTGTTTAATTAGAGTTGCATCTAAACTCTGCAGGGCTGCCGCCCTCCAGGACTGGAGTTTGACACCCCTGGATTATAAAATAATAAGTGTTTATTGTGATATAACTTGTTTTATTTGTGTCCGAAAAACCATTGTCAACTAAGTTACCCACTAGAAAACCCCTCCTCTAAAAGGAATGGTTTGTCCCATTCTCACATAATTTGCACAGTATGATGATATTTCCTCTAGAAGCACATGAATGAAACAAGTTATGTTATCTCTCTTTCCTCTAATATTGGTTGAACTAGCAAACCTGTGTCAAGAGTGGATTAATTGACTCAGCTGTGTTACACAAGTATTATTGCTGCAAATTTTAACAAGACAGTTTAACTAAAACTTATGTTTTGTTTATGAAAATATATTTCTAAACATACCATATGCTCAGTAGTTCTAAGCTTCCATGCTGAGTATTGGCAAAACACTAAAAATGTCAGCTGAGTTACCTGTCAACTGTGTTATCCAGTAAAGGTAACATGGTGGACAGTAGCAAACATACACTGTAAAAAATAAAAAACACAATTTGTTGAGTCATCTTAAAATCATTTGTTACCCTGCTGCCTTAAAATTTTAAGTTGAGTCAACTAAAATAAGTTTAGTCAACTTGAAATGTTAAGTTGCACTAAGTAAGAACTTAGATATTTGTGTTTTCTAAACTTAACAGATGGGTAAGTAACCCAGCTGCCTTAAAAATTTAAGTTGATTCAACTCAAATATCTAAGGTGTCACATAGTATAAATTTAACATTTCAATTTGAATAAACTTTTTTTAAGTTGACTGAACTTAACATTTTAAGGCAGCCAGGTAACAATTATTATTTTAAGTTGACTCAGCAAATTGTTTTTTATGGTGTAGATGATATTTTATGCACATATTCCTACAGATCACCTTTATTTATCAGTGTTTCCCCTGCCCCCCCAACGGCACCCCCGCCCCCTTTGAAGGTCAAGTTAATTTTATTTTAATTTTATTTTCTATATAGCACAAAAGTCATTAAAGTTTACCTTTCCTATAGAACAGGTCTATACACTGTAAAAAACAATTTGCTGAGTCAACTTAAAATAATTTGTAACCTGGCTGCCTTATATATTTGATTTGAATCAACTTAAAATATTAAGGCAGCTGGGTTACCCATCTGTTAAGTTTAGCAAACACAAATATCTAAGTTGTTACTTAGTACAACTTAACATTTTCAAGTTGACTAAACTTATTTTAGTTGACTGAACTTTCAAGGTAGCAGGGTAAATTATTTTAAGATGACTCAACAAATTGTGTTTTTTATTTTTTACAGTGTACCTTGTTTTTTTATTAAACAAACTAAATAGTCTTATGTTATTTATCTTATTTACACGACGGCATGTAATTTCTGTCTTGGGCCTGTCACTTAATTCGATTTGCGATATGGACTAATGTCTGTGAATATTATAACACAAAAAGGCGGTTTAGATATGAATCCTGCATGTTCCGCTTGGCTCTGTATGTATGAATGGTGGAAACACGGTTTTGTTTACTACACAAAAACTGAAGCACACGTGAGGCTCACGGTGACGACATGAACACATGAACTTCATCTCCAGAGCTGCCATGAGAGTCACTTCATGTGAATTTGACCATTTTGAGAAAACCAGCATCATATCATACTGTATACACATAGAAACTTGTGGCAACCTGTCAAAATAAAAGTACGGTTTAACGTGTAACAGAAATATATTACTATTGTATTACTTTTGTACAGTATAATGTACGTCTTTATATATTTCTATTTCTAGCCAATTTAAATAAAACAATTAAATGCTATTAAATATTACATAATATTACACATTTATAAAATAAATGTTACAACCAGATTAACCACTTAATTGTAGAAAAAAACTCTACAATTATTATTAAAACTTTTTAAACAGAATATTCACACAAATTTTCTTCCATGTAATATAAACGCGGTCTCTGTGGCTCCCTCCGACCGCCGTCAGCGGGAACCATCACCGGACTTTTAACACACTACAGTTCCCACAATCCCGTACCTGGGACCCCCACTTCCGGTTCCGGGTCTCCCTCGGGTCGCTTCCCCTTGGCGGCCATTTATACCCCGCTCAGTTGGCGGGCTCTTCGCGAAGTTTTGGTTAGTTTGACTATTCAATCCTGAGCGTTTTCTTGTGTTTACTTTCCTGTTACCGATCGGACTGTTTTACTCTCGTGTTTGATTCATTGCTGCCTGCCCCGACCTTCTGCCTGGACTATCGTTTATTCTTTGGATTATCTGTGTTGCCCTCGTCTGCCATGGATTTAACTTTGCCTGGTGTACTCTGAGTATTGTTCAATAAAGTTGTCGCAAATGGATCCAACGACTCCGGATCAGTCACTGACCCTGTTACAATTTGATTATTAGAAAACTTAAAACAAAAATTTCTGAAAAAAAAGAAAGAAAGAAAGAAAAAGATTGTAGGGCCCTATTATTCAAAATGTTGAAACAGAGAGTTCTGGACTCTTTTTTTGTTTTGTTTTTTTTTTTCCACTGAAAAAAATGTTTTGTTATTATACAGAGAGTAAAGTACCGACAAACAGTACCATTGGGTACCAGCACCCCTGCCCCATCCATCCCCCAAAGCTGTGAACCTAGAGGAAACACTGTTTATATAGCACTTTATACAGTATAGATTGTTTCAAAGCAGCTTTGTAAGGTCATGTTTGGGTTTTTGGGAAACAGGAAAACATTTTTCTTCCCATTTTTCAAATTTTAAATGTACCCCTAATTATAGAATGACCCATACTGAAAAGGGTAAAATAACTAAAACTGAATATGCAGTCTATAGACCGTAAAGCATATACTATATATTATTATAAATTGTATATTATTTCATAAAAAATGACAAAACACACAACAAATTTGCTTAAATTTTAACTTAAATTAAATATAAATAAAAACTAATTTAAGATATTACTAAAATAACACTGGCCACTGAGTGCAAATGTTTTTCATGTTTCAGGTCTGCTGTAATGAGGCTGTGCAGCTCATTTATAATTTCTAGAAACTGGGTTTTTCTCAAACGTTGCTACATTTCTTTAAATTAGTCTTTTCACACTCCATGATCTTGTGGCTTTTAACATGTTGAGTTATGGTTGTAAAATCAGCTGCTATTCATAATCAAACACAAGTCTGTACATCAACACACACACGTACTATAGACTAACTCAGCATCTCATATGTAATACAGATGGGCTTGTTGATTAAGAATCAGTTTATGCTACACCACCGTGATCACTTAAAAAATTATAATATTAATTCAATTTATAATTACTCCAAGACAGAAGATCATTGTAGAATTAGCATTTTGAGTTTCAGTTTTCGGTCCAGTGGGTTTAGGTTTTGGAAGGAAGCCGTTCTCTGTGTTGTAGTCGGATGCGTGGGTGATTTATGTGGAGAAATTTAATTGCAATCCTGTTTTTTTGTTTCCTCTCTGTGCTTTCAACCCAAGGTGTGTGTGTGTGTTCAGTCTGTTTACCTGAGCGTGTGCAAAGGTGCGTAGGTGATCCACAAGCCACACACACTCACATATACATACACACACACTCACATACAGTTCATTTAAGTCTACTTTGATCTTACATAATGAAACTCTCGCACACTTTCGTGTGTGTGTGTGTGTGTGTGTGTGTGGGAGTATTTCTGCTGTTTGTACTGTAAACTGCATTAATTATAAGACAAAGAAGAGATGCATTTCTCTTCCTCTCTCTCACTCACACCACACATATTGTGCACTTTGTGCTCTGTAGGAGTGAAAATGCATGGAGAGGCACATATATCACAGACATCCCTGTGTGTGAGTGTGTGATGGGACAAAGTTTTGTGTTTTGAGTTGAGATTAAATATTTGAAGAGCCAGTAGTGCTTTACCCCCCACTGTAGCAAACACACACACCATGGTTTCCGTGAGCCTTTGGATGGAGTACAGTTCATTATTTCTTTGCGTAAGTTCTGCTCATACAGATTTGTTCATGCAGGAAAACAAAGGTTTAAAGGCATGCAGGGTTATATGAGTCTGCATGTCCATCTCAAAGCAGCAAGCTTCAATCTGATTGGCTGGTTTTACTCAGGTTTGTCATTCTACTGTTTACAAATTGTTTTGTTAGTTTGAAGCTTGTTCGGTTCGTGACATCAGGTCAGGCAAGTTTGCAAGTGTTTAAAGGTCTACAGTAAGTCAAGTGTTCGTTTTCTGTGTCGAGTTTGCCACGGATCTAGTTTCATAATGGGTTTTAAATACTGCAGGATAATACATTTCATATTTACAAACATAAAATATGTAATTTTTACTAATAAAAAAAAAAAAAAAAAAAAAATTACATGTTATATATTTTATATTAATAGTTTTAAAAAAGTCTCCTCTGTTCTCCAAGGCTAAATTCATTTAAAAAATAGAGTTTAACAGTGATATTGTGAAATGTTATATTATATACAGTTTAAAATAACATTTTAGTCACATTTTATTTTTCCATAATTTTTCCGATCATGTTTTTGCAGCTTCATTAAGATTTTAGGTTAAATGTTTACTAATTTTTAGGAAAGTTGATATTTCTGGTCCTGTAATAGGTCAATATTTCTTTTGTTTTTCATAATATTTAAGCCATGTTTTAGCTGTTCGTTTCAGTTTTTTTTTTTTTATTTATTTTTTTTTTTTTTATAATTTTTAATCATGTATTAGTAGTTCTTTTCAGCGTTTCAACATTTTATTCAAGTTTCTGCTTTCCACCCCTTCATTTTTAGTTAAGATGTGAGGTTAAAATGTTTGCAAATGTTTATTGGAAAGGTTGTATTTTAGGTCCTGTATAAATGTTTCTTTTCAGTTTTTTTTAATAAATAATATTTAGTTGTTTTAGCAGCTCTTTTCAGGTTTTTATCATTTTTGGACATGTTTCAGTCATTATTTTCGGTTTCCCATCATTTTTAGTTATGTTTTAAAAAGAAAATAACTAAATGCTTTAGTTTATGTATTTTATATTAATAGTTAATGTTTTGAAAAAAGTATCTTCTGCTCACCAAGGCTGAATTCATTTGATTAAAAAATATAGTAAAAATAGTAATAGTAACAGTTTAAAATCAACATTTTAGTCACATTTTATTTTTCCATCATTTTTCCATCATTTTCCCCCATAATGTTTTAGCAGTTCAGTGAAGATTTTACGTTAAAATGTTTGCAAAATTTTTGGAAAGTTAATATTTCAGGTGCTGTAATAGGTCAATGTTTCTTTTTAGTTTTTCATAATTTTTAAGGCCAAGTTGTAGCAGTTCATTTCAGTTTTTTCATAATTTTTAGTCATGTTTTAGTAGTGGTTTTCAGCATTTCAACATTTTATTCAAGTTTTAGCTGTTTTTTTTCCCCTTTCATTTTTCATTTTAAGATGTGAGGTTAAAATATTTGTAAATGTTTATTGGAAAGTTTATATTTTATGTATATATTTATGTCCTGTTTTAGCAGCTGTTCAGGTTTTCATCATTTTTGGACATTTTTTTGTAGTCATCATTTTCAGTTTTCCATCATTATTATTGGTAAGTTTATATTTTAGGTCCTGTATAAATGTTTCATTTTTAGTCCTGTTTTAGCAGCTCTTTTCAGGTTTCCATCAGTTTTTGACACGTTTTAGTCATTAATTTTAGTTTTCCATCATTTTAGTCATGTTTTATCAGTTATTTTTCTCCAGGACAATTAATTTTCTTTTTACAAGTACAAAAAATTTAATTTAAAAAGAAAATAAATGTTTTTTATGTATTTTAAATGAATAATTAATGTTTTGAAAAAAAAAAGTCTCTTCTGCTCACCAAGGCTGAATTCATATATGGTAATATTGTGAAATAATATTAAAGTTTAAAATAGCTGTTTTCGATGTGAATATATTGTAAAGTGCAATTTTTTAATGTGATTCAAAGCTACATTTTTCGCCAAAACAGTTGTGCTTCATATTTTTGTGGAAACCTTGATACGTGTGTTTTTTTCAGGATTCTTTGATGAATAGAAAGTTCAAAAGAACAGCCTTTAGTTGTAGCAGAAATCTTTAAAAACATTTTTAATGTCTTTGTTGTCACTTTTAGTTAAATTAATGAATTCTTAATTATAGAAAATTATTATTATTATTAAAATAAAATCCTGCTGACCCCAGTGTATTTGTTAAAAAATATTTATTTACTTCTGAAACAAACAAAATAAATCAGGTTTAGTGTTTCCGCTGAAATGTTTTGCTTAGCAGTGTCACTTAAAAAGATAAATTCAGTCTGAACTGCCAAATGTGAGTATTTCTGGTAACACTGACGTAATCATGAATGAGCTCAGAGTTATTTACTAGAGTCATTTCCTCAGAGCTGATAAATGAGGATTTGGCTAATGCGGATCTCTGAGCTCATGTTGACCTCTAAAGTTCTCCACACGTCCAGCTTCATTTGATCGTCTGCTGATTTCCATGAGCTCTTCTCAAACTGTGCCACTGTTTCTGTGATGGAGGATGCTTTATGTACCCAAAACACACACACACACACACACACACAGAGCTGCTATGTGGAGCAGGACTCATGTGACCATGTGTGTGTGTGATTTCTCTCTGATGCTTTTCCCGGTTGTAAAAAGCTTGTAGAACAAAATAAGCGTTAACTTCATTAGAGACCGTAATCACCCAAACTCATAAATATTCACGTAATCCTCAACCACAAGCCATAAATATTCATATTATTACCTTACCACACTTATGATGTATTACACCATTACAGAAAGTCTTCAGTCCATAGAGATTTTCATCCATCAATCACCTTTATTCAGCTCTCAGAGAGTATCGTCATCATCATTTTTGAGACTTTTATACAGCATTTTAGTACTGTAATATATCACACTTACTCAGCGCGCTCCACACACACACACAAACACACACCGGCTGAAAGAGCCTTTATTAATCTCTCAGATCAAAGTAAATTCCCATCACACTAAGCGTTCCGTTGCCATGGAAAATGCAGCTGATTGTCGTGGAGATGTGGATGCCTGTTTGTATAAGTAGCGCATAGCATCTCTTTTTCTCACTTTGTCATTTTTACACCTCCTTTCCTTTTTTGTGAGAGTTGAAGTGTCTGTTTTGTCTGGTAAATATAATCAGAGCTGTGTTATCATGTTTATCTGTATATATACTAGAGGTCGACCTATATTGGATTTTACCGATACCGATAACTAGGTTGGACAACACTGGCTGATACCGATTAATCGACCGATAGTTTTTAAAATGGATACTAAATGTAAAATAAATAGAAAAAAAGTAGCCTACTGAACTATATTTTGTAAATTAATAAAAATAATAATATTAATTATATATTGATCATTACAGTTAGTTCACTGTTCATTAATGTTAACAAAAGCAACTCAAATTTTTAAAACATATCAGTAAATGCTGAAATTGTTTAATTTAAAACATAAATGGTTTAATGCCTTCATTTGATTATCAGAAAAATAAAACACAAGAATTTCTGAAAAAAAAAAGAAAAGAAAAAGATTGTAGGGCCCTGTTGTTCAAAATGTTGAAACTGGGAATTTTTGGTTTACTTTTTTCACTTAAATAATGTTTTCTTTATAACACAGAGAGTTCCTGAATAAAAGTACCGTTGGGTACCAGTCACCCCCCCCCCCCCCAACAATGTAAACCTAGGGGAAACACTGCGAAAGTAAAAGTTTCAGGCAAGTTCGCTGTGTTCTAAAAGGACAGAGTGTCATGTATTTACTTAAAATCAACATTTATTTTATAAAGAACACATAACACACTGAAGCAGGCCCTTCATAGAGTGAATAATCCGTTTTTGAGCCATCAGTATCAACCAGTTCAGCACCACCGTCATGGACAGCACCCAGTAACGTCACACGTAAGAAGGTATATCTTAAGCAACCTCCTAAGGTATAGTTCGGGGAACACACCTAGAAAAGGTACACCTGTAGTTAAGATATACCTTTAGAGTCTTTGTAGCGCGCTAAGAGACAGCGTTATTGGGAAACTCAGCCCAGTTCTGTCCAAAACTGAAGTTTTTAGCAGCTCTTTTCAGGTTTTCATAGTTTATTCAGTTTCCCATATTTTTATTCATTTTTTATCAGTTCTTTTCAGCATCTTATTGATTTTAGTCTTGTTATTTCAGTTCTTTTCATTTTTTTGTTTCCAAACGGTTCGAATGGTTTCTATTTATGTCTGAGAGTGAACTCCACACGGCTGTATTGTTTGACTGCAGCTAGCTTGAAGTGTCTTTAGTTCGTTTGTGTTTTTCTTGTGAAGACTGAAGTGTTCTCTGAGTGCTGTAGGAGAGTTTCAGTTTCTTGTGCGATTTTTCTTTTAGGTCTCACGGATCAAACTGTGCTGCTAATTCGAAGCGCAGCAGCGAATCACAGCGTCTCCTTTATTGAAATATTCTCATACTGGCCTCCTTTTGATTTTTTTTTTTCTTGTGTTTAATGAAGTTTGCCTCAACTTCTATGTAAAGTGCCCATGCCGCTGCATCCGTGCCGCACAAATGTGTTGATCTGACAGAATAAAACATCCTCTGACAGCACTTCCCACCCAATCCTGCTGGATTTTGTGCATGTAATATGACATTAACTGTATAACTGATCAGGCGTTTCAAAATAGTTCTGTCATATGCCAGTTAAGTACAGTGTAGCCGGCATTCAGTTTTTCAGTTCCGCTCGTCCTGTAATCGTTTAACGAGTCTTTTATGCAGTGGCTGATTTTGCATGCGTTTGCCTAAATCTCCTTTAATTATTTCATAAATCTGAAATGTTGAAATGTAATTGACAGCCGTGAATGACATTACAGGAGTCTTCTCCGCTCATCCTGATTTTATTAGAGTAACTGAATAAGCATAATTATCACAGGTGGCGCTGAGGTGAAATGTTTTTAGAAAAGCCTGAATTAAGATTTTTTTTCACCTCGTCTTTTTCATGCCTGGTAATTTTTGTCACGAGTGAAAACATTCAGAGATGTTTTAAACTATTTTCCATGTGTGTTAGGTCTGGCGCATATTAATTCTGACACAAAGTGAAGCTCATTTAAAAAATGATGGAAAGGATTTTACATATGAATCTTATAAATATGATGTGCGTAAAGGCTTGTCTTAAAGATTGAAGCAATTTCTGTTTCATTGCAGACGGATGGCAAAATGTATACATCAGACTACAGCAAAATACATAAAAGATTTAAGTTTATATTGTGTGTTTCAGTCTGACTCTTGAATCTGAAGACTGCTACAGTACAATGAAAACTTCAACATATTCACTTAAAGACCAACTGATGTCTTATTTTCCTTATTTTCTGATAAAATAATTTTTTGCCCACTTACAGTAAATCATCTCAAAAGAGTGTTCTAGGTTGAGAACAAGTTAAACTCTTTTTAAAACACTTGCAGCTCTTCTCTAAGTACACTACAGTTTTTTTTTATTCATCAAGGATGCATTAAATTGATCAAGTGTGACACTGATAATTAGTATTTCAAATAAACGTTCTTTCAAAATTTTTAATTAATCAAAGCATCCAGAAAAAGGAAATGTTTGACAGTTTCCACCAAAATATGAAGCAGCACAACTGTTTTCAAAATTTCAAAAAAATGTTTTAACCTTTTGAATTTTATTAAATTAATTAATTAATTAATTTATTTATTTATTTATTTTCAGAAATACTGTGTTGTGTATTCACATTTGTCTGTTAAATAAATTCTGATAAATACCTTTTCTGGTAAATATTTCTTAAAAAGTATGTTTTCATAATGGTTTTATTACTGGTAGTACTATCATTACATTAATAGGGCCCTATAAAATGGTTAAATTAAATTTTATCATGTCTAATTATTTGAAATAGTGAAACTTACAAAATGTAACAGTGATTTATTAAAAGTTTAACGAACATTAATTTTATTATTTCGTTTTATTTTTACAAAATTCTGTGTTTTCCATTAATTTTATGGATTCTATTTTAACGGTTTAAATAATTTTTTTAATAATCAAAAGAATTTTTAAAAAAAAAAAAATAAAAAAAAAAAATAATAATAAAATATATATATATATATATATATATATATATATATATTTTTTTTGTTTTGTTTCTCTTTCTCTCTCTTTTCCCCCTGAAATACTGTGTTGTATATTTACATTCTGGTCAATAAATAATTCTGATAAGAATTCCCTAAAAATAATGTTTTAATAATTTTATTAGTAGTAGTAGTAGTAGTAGTACTACGATTGCATAGTAATATATAACACACAACTTTTATTTTGACTGGTTGCTGTGAAGACCTTTAAGTTTCTTTTTGTATATGATATAACAATCGTTTTTCTCAAAAGAAATGGTGAAATGCTCATGAAGTGACTTTCAGAGCAGTTCTAGAGATTGTTTATGTGTTAATGTACTTATATTGAGGCGACAGAAGCTAAAAAAAACACTGTGAACATCACACATGCTTTAGTATGTGTGTAGTAAACAAAACCGCACATCTGCGCCATTCATTCACACAGACACACAGAAAATGCAGGATTCATATTTAAATAATATTTTTGCGTCTCAACAGACACTACTATTCCATAACGCGCTTTGATTAAAATGTACTGACCTACTTTTGATTTATACATTCCACATTACATTTTTATGACCTGATATCGCAATTCCGTCTGCATTTTCTGCATCACGAAATCGTAGGGCCCTAAATTTGTGCTATATAATACACAATGCAAGTTTTATGAGCTATTGTTTTATGGTTATTGTAAATGTTTGTTTTCTGTGCTGCCTGCTTCCCTTGCTAAGTTATGTTACTCTGAATGCATTTCCCAATCATTTATGCATTAGTTTGAAACTGTACAACAGCAGTAGCAGTTGTGTAATATCCCAAAACATGTCATAATAAATCTGCATATTAAATCCCACAACTCTTTAATCGATTCACAGCAGGGGTAAGAGTTTTTAAAGTCTGACAGAAAGACACTTTAGAAAAGCTCGGTTAACATCCACCAGCTGGATGCACAAAATATGTCAAACACTGACAAATTGATTTTAGTCATAAGACTTATGATTTGGATTGTCAGTGACGTGGAAGCTGTGTGTTTTGTGGTTTAAGTAAATGGACAACTGTGGTGTGAATGGAGGGAGGCTGTGTGGATGTGAAGTGCTGGATTCGGTGTGTTGAGCCAGAGGACAAATCAATGAGGTGAAGGACTTCAGTTGTGCTGCGTCTGTGCGAGTGTGTGTGTGTGTGCGCGTGTGTGAAGGCTCTAATAAGGTACGGTGCGCAGAGACCTGCACCGCTGCAGATTGTCTGCTGTGTGTATGTTCGTACGTGTCATCTTGAATGACAGGGAACAAATTACAAAAGCAGCAGGAATTTGCAAGGCTGTTTCAGGAACTTCAAGCTGGTAAAGGTTACTGCAGTAACTCGTATTTCTTCTCAAAGCAACATATCAGATCATAGTAATAACAATTCTGTTGCACTGGATGTTTCTTAAAATTTTGGAATTTAAAAACAAGCTGTAGGCCTATGGACAGTATTAGTTTGTTATAAATACAAGCAAAAATTGTGTTTGCAGTAATTAATTTGCACTGTATTTTGAAAACTTCTATTAGGATGATGCATTAATGGAGAAGTCCACTTCCAAAACAAAGATGCACAGATAATGTACTCACCCCCTTGTCATCCAAGATGTTCATGTCTTTCTTTCTTCAGTCGTAAAAAAATTGTTTTTTAAAGAAAACATTTCTGCATTTTTCGCCATATAAAGGACTGCTATGGTGCCCCGATTTTGAACTTCCAAAATGCAGTTTAATGAACATGAGGAGTTTTTTGACATACCCTAACTGTCATGAACCGGAACAGTCCAGGCAGAGTAAAACAAAATGAGCATTTGGCATTAAAAAGTATATAAATTAAATTATTTTTATGAAAATAACTGATCATTATGCTACTTTACGTTAGACTTACCCTAACTGTCATGACCAGAAAAAAAATTAGTTCACACAGAGTTAGATGAGTCAAGCGTTTGAGGTTAAAAAGTATATAAATTGTAATAAAAAAACCAAAAAAACCAAAATTGTTTTGCTAGATAAGACCCCTTTTCTTATTCTTGTTTAGAGCCCTTTGAAGCTGCATTTAAACTGCATTTTGGAAGTTCAAATTTGGGGGCACCATAGAAGTTCATTATATGGAGAGAAATCCTGAAATAAAAAACATAATTTCTTTATGACTGAAGAACATCTTGGATGACAGGGGATGAGTAGATCATCTATATATTTTTTCTTCTGGAAGTGAACTAATCTTTTAATAAATACTGTTCTTTTAAACTTTCTATTTATCAAAGAATGCTGAAAAATAAAATCTATCATGGTTACCACAAAATTCTTAGATTTTACTCACCAGTGTGTGAGTCGGAGGCTAACTATAAGTTTAGCACAGATATATGTAGCCCTGGATTATAAAAAAAACAGTAGCACAGGTATATTTATAGCAATAGCCAACAATACATTGTATGGGTCAAAATGATTGAATCTTCTTTTATGCCAAACAATCATTAGGATATTAAGTATCATGTTCAATGAAGATATTTAGTAAATTTCCTACTGTAAATATATCAAAACGTAACTTTTGATTAGTAATATGCATTGCTAAGAACTTCATTTGGACAACTTTAAAAGCCATTTTCTCAGTATTTTAATTTTTCTGCACCCTCAGATTGCAGATTTTCAAATAGTTGTATCTCGGCCAAATATTGTCCTATCCTAACAAACCATCAATGGAAAGCTTATTTATTTAGCTTTCAGATGATCTCAGTTCCAAAAAAACTGACCCTTATGACTGGTTTTGTGGTCCAGGGTCACACATTTTTAATCGCCGAACACTCTGACTGAGCTCTTCAGAGTTTTACTCTCCATCAAATGATCTGTGCTATTTTCATTTCATATCAATGGATGCGTACCTGTATTTGACATACCGTAAACTTTAGTGTGAAGGTGCAGGACACGACATTGCTTTGCTGAGAGAAGTGTTTCTCATACACACACACACAAAAAGAGAGAGAGAGAGAGCGAGAGAGTCTTTCTACATACCCTGCAGAAAGTTCTATTATGAAAATTCTATCATTAAATAATGCTTGATTGTCATATTATCATAATACTTTCAGATATTTAAAAAGCTGTGCCATTTTACAAACATAAAAATATATATATTGTAATAACATAACATAATAACATTTCACAATATTTCTGTTTTTACTGTATTTTTAATCAAATGAATGCAGCTTTGGTGAACAGAAGAGACTTCTTTCCTGTCCCTCCAGGATTTTTGCAATCAAAATGACTGATTTTGTGGTGTTAATTTCCAAATATTTGACAAAATTTGTGTGTGTGTGTCTGTTTTTAATAATTGTGACAGAACATTTACCATATTGTATTAAATTATAGTGATACATGACACAAAGAACAAACAAAATGCATGAAGCGTGCTTATTTTGCAAAGAAATAAATGGATTCAGGGATCACAGAATTGCGGGAAAAAAATATAAAAAAAAAACATTCTTAATTGAAGTTTAGAGTTTTGTAATTTAGGAATGTTTTTAGATGAACAGCATCTCCAGCTGTTATAAATACCAGCATACATTATGTATACAGTAATGCAGGTGATTTTTCTGAATTTGTAATTGCAGAACATTTTAGAAGAACGTATTTTTTAATTTTGTCTATTTCAGAATCTTATGTTTAATTCAGTGAGGTACTTGCTGTTTCTTTGTAATCTGTGAAATTTACTAGCAATGTCTGAATGAAAATTGTTTTACAGTAAATCCTACAACAACTTTATTTCAGTGTACAATAAAAGTCAATGGCAAAGTATTTTAGAGGGTTTAAAGTAGAATGAACAAATAATAGCTGCACAACCCTTACTGATTCAGTTAAACGTTTGTTCTTTTCTATTCCACAAAAAACATGGAAAGGAAACCATACACTCTTGAAAATAAAAGTTTCAAAGGAAGGGTTTTCACAGCAATGCCATAAAATAAATACAGTGACCAAAATTATAAACGCAACACTTTTGTTTTTGCCTCCATTTTTCATGAGCTGAACTCAAAGATCTAAGACTTTTTCTATGTACACAAAAGGCCTATTTCTCTCAAATATTATTCACAAATCCGTCTAAATCTGTGTTAGTGAGCACTTCTCCTTTGCTGAGATAATCCATCCACCTCACAGGTGTGGCATATCAAGATGCTGATTTAGACAGCATGATTATTGCACATGTGTGCCTTAGGCTGGCCACAATAAAAGGCCACTCTAAAATGTGCAGTTTTATCTCATAGCACAATGCCACTGATGTCGCAAGTTTTGAGGGAGCGTACAATTGGCATGCTGACTGCAGGAATGTCCACCAGAGCTGTTGCCTGTGAATTGAATATTCATTTCTCTACCATAAGCCAAAGGCGTTTCAGAGAATTTGGCAGTACATCCAACCGGCCTCACAACCGCAGACCACGTGTAACCACACCAGCCCAGGACCTCCACATCCTGCTTCTTCACTTCCAAGAAAGTCTGAGACCAGCCACCCGGACAGTGGCTGCAACAATCAGTTTGCATAACCAAAGAATTTCTGCACAAACTGTCAGAAACCGTCTCAGGGAAGCTCATCTGCATGCTCGTTGCACTCATCGGGGTCTCAACCCAACTGCAGTTCGTCGTCGTACCCGACTTGAGTGGGCAAATGCTCACATTTGCGTCATGGCGTCTGGCACTTTGGAGAGGTGTTCTCTTCACGGATGAATCCCGGTTTTCACTGTACAGAGCAGATGGCAGACAGCGTGTATGGCATTGTGTGGGTGAGCGGTTTGCCGATGTCAACGTTGTGGATTGAGTGGCCCATGGTGGCGGTGGGGTTATGGTATGGGCAGGCATATGTTATGGACAACGAACACAGGTGCATTTTATTGATTGCATTTTGAATGCACAGAGATACCATGACAAGATTCTGAGGCCCATTGTTGTGCCATTCACCCACGACCATGACCTCATGTTGCAGCATGATAATGCACGGCCCCATGTTGCAAGGATCTGTACACAATTCCTGGAAGCTGAAAACATCCCAGTTCTTGCATGGCCAGCATACTCACATGTCACCCAATGAGCATGTTTGGGATGCTCTGGATCGGCGTATACGACAGCGTGTTCCAGTTCCTGCCAATATCCAGCAACTTGGCACAGCCATTGAAGAGGAGTGGACCAACATTCCACAGGCCACAATCAACAACCTGATCAACTCTATGCGAAGGAGATGTGTTGCATTGCGTGAGGCAAATGGTGTTCACACCAGGTACTGACTGGTTTTTGGACGCCCCCAATACAGTAAAACTGCACATTTTAGAGTGGCCTTTTGTTGTGGCCAGCCTAAGGCACACATGTGCAATAATCATGCTGTCTAATCAGCATCTTGATATGCCACAACTGTGAGGTGGATGGATTATCTCGGCAAAGGAGGAGTACTCACTAACACAGATTTAGACAGATTTGTGAACAATATTTAAGAGAAATAGACCTTTTGTGTACATGCCATTTGTTTTCAGCTCATGAAAAATGGGGGCAAAAACAAAAGTGTTGCGTTTATAATTTTGGTCAGTGTATTTTTGAACCATTTCTTAGTGTAAAGAACATTTTTAATAATCTAAATACATTTTTTTGCACTACAAAGAACATTTAGTGGAATGATGGATATTCTTAATTAAACTATCAGTTACAGTATCTTTATTTTGAAGACTGAACGTTTTGGAACGATGTGAGAGTGAGCAGCTGATGACAAATTCTTCGTTCTTGGGTGAACTATCCCTTTAAGGTTTTTTTTTTTTTTTTTTTTTTGTGGGGGGAACAGTAAAATTGTCCTCTGTTAGGAAGAGACAGGTGTTATGTTGTAAAATAGTTGTGTGTTGATGTTGACAATGTTTTCAGGTGTCGCAGTGTATTGCCTTTCTGTGAGCCTTGTGCTGTTACTGGGTAAAACACACACACACACACACACCCACAACCTATTAACATTTGCACAGCTTTGCTCCCGATATATAAAAGAAACAGTTTCAGCTGAAAGTGCCTGACATTTAAATGGAGCTTGAGGCCAATAACAGAGAGACACAGATAGAGCTGTGAAAGTGTGTGTGTTTCCCCTTCGGTGATCCTGGTTAAAAAGGCCAATCTGTATGTGTGATTCCAAACTCGTTTTGTTTCGTAAGTGTGAGTGGCGTTGATATGTGCCATTTATCAGTACCCATAATCCTCCGCTACTCCGTGGGTGGCCTTGCAGACGCTGCGGCCATCCATCAACCTGTCCGTCAACCCGGGGTCACTATGACAACGAGCAGGGCGGGGCTGCCTGCCTTTACAAAAACCACCTGTCAGCTGATTGATTGATGGATGGCAGCAGCCAATCAGAAAAGCTTTAAGCGTGATTGATGTTTAATGTGTACGTGATGTACGATCAGTGAGTGTGAGTGTGAGCGATCGTTTTCAGGAATTGATTTGGCGAGACGTTTCTCAGAGATATTTCTTATTGGAAGCTGTTAGTGTGTTAGTGTTAGTGTGTTTGATAAGGCGGTAAATGTTAATTAATTATGAGGTGAGATGTTATGTTTTATGCAAATGTGTTACGATATGCGATTCTTTAATTAATAGTATTGAAAAATTGTTCTTTTTGTCCAAATGACATAAACAACACTTTAGTTATCATTCAGTTCAGTTTGGATTAATGCATTAAAGCAAATTGATTGGGTTTAATTAGTTATTGGTTTGGTTGTGTTCAAACACAAACTTGGTTTTAAAAAGCTTGGCTTGATGATAATGACAGGAGTGTTGGGCAGCAATTCTTTGTTATAAAAAATTCTAATGTTTGCCCATTACTGCCAAATCAATTGAAAATATGATTAGGCTTTTTTGGAAAAAGTAAAATGGTTGAATTATTCAGATTTTACTTAATATATTTTATAATTTTTGACATGGTCCAAGTCTGAAGATTTATTTATTTTTAATGTATCCTTCAAAACTTGATTTTTTTTTTCTTTAAAATCATCCAAGGAATTAATTTGATTTAATCAATGTTTTTTTTTTTTTTTTTAACCCAATTAACTATAACTGTAAACTATAAACTATATAAAATAAATGATCCTAATAGAAATACTCATTTTGTAACCCTAATCTAAACATTTGTTACAGAAACTGTTAAAAAATTATATATACAGTGGGTACGGAAAGTATTCAGACACCCTTAAAATTGCAGCCATTTGCTAAAATCATTTAAGTTCATTTTTTTTTCCTCATTAATGTACACACAGCACCCCATATTGACAGAAAAACACAGAATTGTTGACATTTTTGCAGATTTATTAAAAAAGAAAAACTGAAATATCACATGGTCCTAAGTATTCAGACCCTTTGCTCAGTATTTAGTAGAAGCACCCTTTTGATCTAATACAGCCATGAGTCTTTTTGGGAAAGATGCAACAAGTATTTCACACCTGGATTTGGGGATCCTCTGCCATTCCTCCTTGCAGATCCTCTCCAGTTCTGTCAGGTTGGATGGTAAACGTTGGTGGACAGCCATTTTTAGGTCTCTCCAGAGATGCTCAATTGGGTTTAAGTCAGCGCTCTGGCTGGGCCATTCAAGAACAGTCACGGAGTTGTTGTGAAGCCACTCCTTTGTTATTTTAGCTGTGTGCTTAGGGTCATTGTCTTGTTGGAAGGTAAACCTTCGGCCCAGTCTGAGGTCCTGAGCACTCTGGAGAAGGTTTTTGTCCAGGATATCCCTGTACTTGGCCGCATTCATCTTTCCCTCGATTGCAACCAGTCGTCCTGTCCCTGCAGCTGAAAAACACCCCCACAGCAAGATGCTGCCACCACCATGCTTCACTGTTGGGACTGTATTAGACAGGTGATGAGCAGTGCCTGGTTTTCTCCACACATACTGCTTAGAATTAAGGCCAAAAAGTTCTATCTTGGTCTCATCAGACCAGAGAATCTTATTTCTCACCATCTTGGAGTCCTTCAGGTGTTTTTTAGCAAACTCCATGCGGGCTTTCATGTGTCTTGCACTGAGGAGAGGCTTCCGTCGGGCCACTCTGCCATAAAGCCCCGACTGGTGGAGGGCTACAGTGATGGTTGACTTTCTACAACTTTCTCCCATCTCCCGACTGCATCTCTGGAGCTCAGCCACAGTGATCTTTGGGTTCTTCTTTACCTCTCTCACCAAGGCTCTTCTCCCCCGATAGCTCAGTTTGGCCAGACGGCCAGCTCTAGGAAGGGTTCTGGTCGTCCCAAACGTCTTCCATTTAAGGATTATGGAGGCCACTGTGCTCTTAGGAATCTTAAGTGCAGCAGAAATTTTTCTGTAACCTTGGCCAGATCTGTGTCTTGCCACAATTCTGTCTCTGAGCTCTTCAGGCAGTTCCTTTGACCTCATGATTCTCATTTGCTCTGACATGCACTGTGAGCTGTAAGGTCTTAAATAGACAGGTGTGTGGCTTTCCTAATCAAGTCCAATCAGTATAATCAAACACAGCTGGACTCAAATGAAGGTGTGTAGAACCATCTCAAGGATGATCAGAAGAAATGGACAGCACCTGAGTTAAATATATGAGTGTCACAGCAAAGGGTCTGAATACTTAGGACCATGTGATATTTCAGTTTTTTTTTTTTTAATAAATCTGCATAAATGTCAACAATTCTGTGTTTTTCTGTCAATATGGGGTGCTGTGTGTACATTAATGAGGAAAAAAAATGAACTTAAATGATTTTAGCAAATGGCTGCAATATAACAAAGAGTGAAAAATTTAGAGGGGGTCTGAATACTTTCCGTACCCACTGTGTATATATAACAGCAACAAAATTGTATACTATTTAGGGCTGCAATGATAATCACACGATGTCGTGAGGCGCGTTTAGTCAATGAAGCCGGTACTTTGATTAGTAGTAAAGCTCCATCACGTGCGTTCAGCTGGAGCGGCAAGTAAAACACAGAGCTGTAAAGCACTGACAAGCTACGCCAAAATCGCGTGCAAAATCGAATTGCACGTGGTGGAGCTTTACTACTAATCAAAGTACCGGCTTCATTGACTAAACGCGCCTCACGACATCGTGCGATTAATCGTTGCAGCCCTAATACTATTATATATATACACTCAGTTTTTATTTCATAAAGAAGCTGTTTCTAGATAAAACTGTATTTTTTTTAAAATAATTTTATACATTTATTTTTTAACAGCAAATACTTTAGCCAACTTTAGTGCACTCAGTTATATTTATTTTATAAATAAACCTGATTTTTGTAGTAATCCTATTTTTTAACCCTAATCCTAAATTTTATAAAAATAATAAACAATTGTGTGTGTGTGTATATATATATATATATATATATATATATATATATATATATATATATATACAGACATACATACTATTTTCTATTTATTATTAAATTTATATTTTTAATAAAGAAACTGATAAAAAAATATTTTTATATTTATTTTATATATATATATATATATATATATATATATATATATATATTTTTTTTTTTTTTTAACAGCAAATACTGTAGCCAACAGTCCACTGTTAGATTTATTTTATTTTATTTTAAATGTGAAATAAATAATTTGAAAATGTATCAGTATGTTTTTTTTTAACTTGATAACTTGATGTAAAATTAAATATTTATACTTCATACTATAATCCTATAGCATTTTTTATAAGAAAGTGGTAAAATATTGAATAAACACAAGCAAACACTGTAACCAACCGTGCACTTGGTTATTTTAATTTTATTTTACATTTTAAATAAATAATTTGAAAATGAATCAGTGTTTAATGTTTTCTTTTTTGACTTGATAAATCTGTAAAATAAACTTTTATAATGTTTACAGTAATCAGGTAAGTCTGGGTGGACTGGAAATCATATTTTCTTCAATACCAATTAACGCTAATTTTACAAACAGTACACAGTGAATATATAACTTGTTAGTAGGTTGTAGGATCGTTGCTAGGTAGTGCCCTCACATTTCTTGCTGTTTTTCTTGATTTGAAAATAGAAAATCCTCACAGACTCCTCTGTTTCTGTTGCACAAGGTGTTGTGGATACAAATAGCATGCTAACTGGGATGTAGCCTAATCCTAGTGGCATCTTATTACAGTGGCATTGCTGTTATTATTAGCGCTGCCGGTCTGTTTTATTCCCCAGTTAGCCTGTTAGCAACTTTGACTTGCTCTTGTTTTCAGCCTGTGATGCTCCCATTGGCCTTTTGACCTAGTTCCCATGGTGACTGTCGTCCTGCACCTACCACGACCTACAACAATGACACGACTCGAATTATTGATCTTTGTGCTTTTCATTCACGCTTGTTCAGCTTACAGAGACCTGTGAGAGCACTGCGCTTTAGAGGAAAACACTAATGTCTTAATGGAATCAGTGTATTACACACACACACACGTTCAGCACTGAAAGCTCGACTGTCCTTTCAACACGCTGTTGTTCTGTCAGCATTACTGACCCGTCTGTCGCCGCTGTTTACTGTGATCTTCTGTTCATGACTGGTGTTTGTGCTGTTACATGCTGTTGTTTGAAGCAGTGTTAGTATAGTTAACTAAAACCGTAAAAAAATCTTTACTTTAAATAAAACCAGTATTAACTAAAATAAATTACATTATAAAATATAAAAAATCATAGAAAATATAAAAAAAATTGAACTTGTTTTATTTTATTTAGCATTTACATTGTTTAATAAATAAGTACAATTTCTTTAGACATATTAAAAAATAATACAGTACAAACCAGCAGAATTACTAAAACGTGAAGTACAAAAAATTACAACCAAAAAGTTGAAAATAAAAATAATGCAACTTAATAAAACCTTATAGACAAAAAATAAAGACCAGGAATTTAATAAAATGACAAACTCACAACAAAACTAAAACTGAAACTAAAACTTCAGAATTAAAATGAAAACAGAAAATATGAAAACGAAAAACAATTCAAAATAAAAATACAAAATTAATAGAAATCTATGTCGACATTTATAAAAGCAAAAATTGAATTAAAATGACAACACGCAACAAAATTACTAAAGCTTCGGAATTAAAAAGAAAACAGAAAATATGAAAATGAAAACCAGTTCAAAGTAAAACTAATAAATATTAATAAAATCTATGTAGACATATTTAAAAAAAGAAGAAGCTAAAATCGAATAAAAATGACAATACACAACAAAAATTGCTAAAACTTTGGAATTAAAATGAAAACAAAATATGAAAATGAAAACCAATTCAACATAAAAATACAAAATTAATAAAACCTATGTAGACATAATTAAAAAAGCAAAAATCTAATAAAAATGACAATGCACAACAAAATGACTTAAAGTTAACTTAAAGTTAAAAAAATTAATTAAAAATATCTGTGTAGACATATTTTAAAAAACAAAAATTGAAAAAAAAAAAAAAAAACCCTTTAGAATAAAAAAAAAAGAAACTTTAGAATTAAAATGAAAAAAAAAAAAGAAAATTATGAAAACTAAAACCAAACCAATACTTAAAATGAATAAAATCTATGTGGAAATATTTAATGTGGAAATAAAAGCAAAATCTAATGAAAATTACAATTCACAACAAAATGACGAAAACTTCAGAATTAAAATGCGAACAGATAATATAAAATCTAAAAATCTAATAAAAATGACAATGTACAACAAAATTACTAAAAGTAACTAAATGAAAAGAAGGAAAAAAATATTTAAAATAAAATAAAAAGTGTAAAGACGTTTAAAAAGAACAAAAACTAAAAATGCTAACTTTAAAATAAATTGAAAAAAAAAAATAATAACGTTTAAATATATAAAATATAATAACATTTCAATGATTAAAAGAACAGTGTAGGACAGTGAAGCGTGTAGGCGATTTATAATATTGCAGAGAAAACAAAATTGTTATGAGTTGGCTGTACAATAAAGTGCACAACAAGGGAGTAGAGTCAGGTAATCCTTTTTAATAAATCCACAAGGAGCAGATAAACAATAATAAACGACAATACCAGACACAGAACTAAGGAAACATCTTACGTGACAAAAAATGAGTGTTTGGACATTACAACTTTTGATAATCCATCTTTATTCTTTAAGAAAATTGTCTTCAAAATATTGTTCTTGCATTATCAGCTGACTCAGCCAGTAGTGTACCTTTGGTCCGGGACTATCTTTGTATCTGACCAGTGGCAGATTCAGAGTGTTAGGGGAAAAACAATTACTTGTGCAGTTGTGTTTTGTTCATCTAGTGGCGCAGAAGTTACACTTTAAATGTGTGTGTAGAACGACACGTCGTTTGCCTCATGTTGTGTGTGTGATTTTCACTCTGTTAGTTCTTTTCTTTTATTCTCTCTGGGTTTGTGGAGCGTGTAACAGATTTCACTCAAGCTGCTCACATTCTGCTACGTGCACAAATACAACAAACTCTTTCCGACAAAAAGAAACGATTGAATTGAAAGTGGACTCACTGTCCGTCTCTGTAAGCATATTGTTACAGTACAGCAGAATTAAAGACGTTCAATCTGGTTTGAACATAATAAATGTGTTGTTGTAAATAAAGATGATTGCAGTGTATTTGACAATGTGTTACTTGCTATTTCTGAGTGAAAATTGTATCTAGACCACTGTAAGTAAACCACATTTTCACTGAATTGTAAAAGCATTTTAGACATGTTAATAACTGCAAAACTTACACTGAACTTTTCCTGTTTTTCTCTTTTTCATGCTCTAATGGCTTCACTCTGTTCTTACCATCAGGTAAGTGTTTGTTTTTACCCTTTAAAACATTGTGTGTGTGAGTGTGTGATGCAGTATTTGTGTATTTGTGGAGTGTGTAGCTCTGGTTTTTAAGACACTAGAGACACACTTTGACTGTCTCGGATGATGATGATGATGATGATGATGATGTGCTTTTAGATGCTACAGCAGACAATGCTTAGCTTTATTTTACCTTCCCTTGAAAGAGTGTAATCAACAGACTCGTGGATTAGTGGGCTCGACTAATGAGACCCAACTATTTGTCCATTGTGTTTGCCAAGCTTTCGCGGGAGAGGTCTGCATTACCGCGGTAATGGCGGGACCGCATTTCTATTTTCTGGTTTTGAGTGGGCAGAGAGTAGCGTAGCAGAATGTAATTTTACTGTTTTAAATTAATAATCCATGTGAAACAGCCTCCTTGGACGTTCACTGAGGCCTCCTAGTGCGCCCTGGTTGTGAGTTTTTGTTCTATCATGTATAAAATTTCATATTATTCTATTACTGCAGATTTCATCATGATTTGTGCTCTGCATTTGTGCTCCAGTGCTTTTATTGGTTTGCAGGTTTTGTTACCAAAAAGGTTTCATTAGGTATGATGATTTTAGATGCGTTATGTACTGTATACCGTGCACGGGATGATTTTTTTCTTTATGCATGGAATAAACAAAACATATAATATAAACTGCAAATGTTTAAAATTGTTGCAATTTTTTTTTTTCCCCTAAAGAAGTTTTTTCAAAGTCTGGTCATCAAGGCTGCATTTTTTAAAAATCATAAATACAATAAAAACAGTAATATTGTGCAATATTATTTCATAATAATATGTAGTATTATTGTAATTAATGATAATATTGTTATAATAATATATATAAAATTATTATATGCTTATTTTTGTATTAAACAGTATATATTATATATAGTAGTAATCATTTTAATATGCTAATTTGAAGCGTGATGCATTTTATTTTTTAGGATTGTTTAATGAGCAGCATTTAATTGAAATAGATAACATTATACATGTCTTTACTGTGACTTTTGATCAATTTAATGCATCCTTGCTGAATGAAAGCAATAAAATTTAAAATAAAATAAGTTTTTGTTTACATGATAAACAGTTGAGGTCAAAAGTTTACGGCTTGCAGAATCTGCAAAATGTTAATTATTTTACCAAAATAAGAGGGATCATACAAAATGCAGGTTATTTTTTATTTAGTACTGACCTGAAAAAGATATTTCACATAAAAGACTGTTCATAAGTGTACGCTTGATTTTTAATACTGTGTTGTTACCTGAATGATCCACAGCTGTGTTTTTTTGTTTAGTGATAGTTCTTCATAAGTCCCTTGTTTATCCTGAACAGTTAAAATGTCTGCTGTTCTTCAGAAAAGTTCTTCAAGTCACACAAATCCTTTGGTTTTCCAGCACTTTTGTGTATTTGAACCCTTTGAGGGACTTCTATGCAACTATTATAGAAGGTTCAAATGCTTACTGATGCTCCAGAGGGAAAAGCGATGCATTAAGAGCCGGGGGTGTAAAGTTTTGAACTGTATGGAGATATGTATATTTTTCTTATTTTGCCTAAATATCATATTTTTTTCATTTAGTACTGCCTCACAGAAGCTACAGAAGATACATGTTTCCCAAAGGACAAAATATTTAGACATATAAAAAAAAAAAAAAAAAAAAAAAAGACAAAAGACACATTTAAAAAAGCAAAAATCTAATAGAAATGTCAGCGCACAACAAAATGACTAAAACTTTAGAATTAAAATGAAAACACAAAATATAAAACCTAAAACGAATTCAAAATAAAATAATAAAAAATTACAAAATCTCTGTAAACATTTTAAAAAGCAAAAATCCAATAAAAATGACAGTGTTTCCCAAATAAGTAAAATTTACACTGATCTTCAAATTTTAAAAGTTTTCACTCCCCGGCTCTTAATGCATTGCATTTCCTTCTGGAGCATCAGTGAGCATTTGAACCTTCTGTAATAGTTGCATGTGAGTCCCTCAGTTGTCCTCAGTGTCAAAAGATGGATCTCAAAATCATACAGTCATTGCTGGAAAGGGTTGAAATGCACAACAATGCTGAAAAAAAACAAATAATTTGTAGGACCTGAAAGATTTTTCTGAAGAACAGCAGGCAGTTTAACTGGTCAGGACAAACAAGGGACTCATAAACAACCATCACTAAACAAAAACCAAAAACACAGCTGTGGATCATTCAGATAATAACACAGTATTAAGAATCAAGTGTATGTAAACTTTTGAACAGGGTCATTTTTATTAATTCAACTATTATTTTTTCTTGTGGACTATATGTAAACGTCTTTTATGTGAAATATCTTTTTTCAGGTCAGTACTAAATAAAAAAATAACATGCATTTTGTATGATCCCTCTTATTTTGGTCAAACAATTAACATTCAGATTCTGCAAGGTGTATGTAAACTTTTGACCTCATCTGTATGTGTGTGTTCATTGTCTATATTTATATATAAATACTCAAACATCCATGTATATATTTAAGAAAAAATTAAGTGTATTTATATTTATATATGATTTATATCATGTAAATATAAATGTATATTATATATATATTTCTTAATTATATACATATGTGTGTGCGTGTGTGTGTTTATATTTAAATATAGACAGTACACACACACACATGTCATGTAAACAAGAAGTTTTATTTTGGATGCAATTAGTCACGATTAATTGTGATTAATTGATTTGACAGCCCTAAAAATGATTGCTTTTTAATCATACTTATCATAAACATTTGAATAATAATGTATCACAGTTTACAAAAAATATAAAGTAAAAATAAAACATAAAAATATTGCGCAATTATTGTTTTTACTGCATATTTGATCAAATAAATGCAGCCTTTGTGAAGATTTTCTGCATTTAAAACATTTAAAAAATTATATTTTTAAATAATGATTGCAAATTTCTGAATGATAGTGTATCACTGGAATATATAGAGAGAAAATGCTGTGTTTTAAATCTTAGTATTCAGTATACAGTACAGTACAGGCTTTCAGAAAGTAGATGTTGTCACCATGGTGATGGAGAGTGGTAGGACAGGAAAGTTTGAGATGAGAATCAGAATTAGGAGCGAATTATTTTAAATTCTGTGTTTGTGCGGTGAGACGAGTTTCAGAAGTTCAAAGGCACATGAGAAGGTTGTTGTTTATTGTGTGAAAAACAGGTTTATATTGAGCTGGACGGTGTAATGCACATTCTCTGATCTCAGCGAGCTGTTCCCGGCTGAAATTCAACTTTAACAAACATCAAATACAGAAAACAGCCCGTGTAAGAACAGCGTGTAGTTTAAATTCCTGTTTGAACACATTGGGACTGTGGCAGAGAATTCAAATGAGATGAAGGAGGCAGAACGAATGTGAGAGAGAGAAAGAGAGAGAATGGACAGCAGTTCTTGCACAAATGGAGTGAGATACTGACCAATCAGAAACCAGAACGATGTTAAAGGAGAAGTCCACTTCCAAAACAAAAGATTCACATATAATGGACTCACCCCCTTGTCATCCAAGATGTTCATGTCTTTCTTTCTTCAGTCATAGAGAAATAGTTTTTTGAGGAAAACATTTCAGCATTTTCTCCATATAATGGACTGATATGGTGCCCCGATTTTGAACTTCCAAAATGCAGTTTAAGTTCAGCTTCAAACGATCCCAAATCTGGTTGTAAATGATCGCCGCTGAGGAAAAAGGGTCTTATCTAGTTTAATGATCGGTTATTTTCATAAAAATAATACAATTTATATACTTTTTAATGCCAAACGCTCGTCTTGTCTTACTCTGCCTGGACTGGTTTTGTTCCTGTTCATGACCGTTAGGGTATGTCGAAAAACTCATGTTCTCCCTCAACTTCGAAATCGTCCTCTATCACTGTTTTACCTTTTTGTTAAGGGTGTTTGATGATCTTTGCATGTTCACTTTGCAAAGACTGTGTCGGTACTTCTGCAGCAAAGTAGGATGATTTTGAAATGATTTTTGTAGTTGAAAATATGAGAAAATACGTTTTTTTGACATACCCTGTCTTAGCCAGAATACACAAGAGTTCAGGGAGAGTAAGACAAGACGAGCGTTTGAGATTAAAAAGTATATAAATAGTATTATTTTTCTGAAAATAACAGATCGTTTCACTAGATAAGATCCTTCTTCCTCAACTGGGATCATTTACAACCGCATTTTGGATCGTTTGAAGCTGCATTTAAACTGCATTTTGGAAGTTCAAAATCGGGGCACCATATCAGTCCATTATATGGAGAAAAATGCTGAAATGTTTTCCTCAAAAAACTATTTCTTCATGACTGAAGAAAGAAAGACATGAACATCTTGGATGACAAGGGGGTGAGTACATTATATGTGAATCTTTGTTGTGTAGGATAGGGTTAGGGCGATAGAAAATATGGTTTGTACAGTATAAAAACCATTACGCCTATGGAATGTCCCCAAAAAACATAGAACATAGTGTGTGTGTGTGTGTGTGTGTGTGTGACATTTGGGCCAGAAGGAGTTTAAGACTTATCGATCGAGTCCAAGTGTCCTCTAGTTGACCTGTATCTTCTAATACACACACATATACGGAGAAACACACAAAATATAAGTGTAAATAAAGGTTAAAAAAAAAAGAAAAAAAAAAACTATTCCCATATATATATATGATATATTGTCTTCTGATTATTTCCTCAAGACTCTCGGTCTGTGTATTACTCTAGCGTCTGAATAATTAGTGATGAGCATCACTATTACTATGACTCATACTTGAGGTTAGAGGTGTGTTTAAACACTTAGTAGTAGTCTTCAAGTGTGTGTGTCATCCTGTAGCGTTTGTGAGTGATTCCTCAAATCATGTGTGTTGTTGAAGAAAGCATGCAGGCCATTTATATATCAGAGGAATTAATGTCAGGCTTGGGGAAAGAAATGCCACCAAAATGACCAAATGCAATCTCAGATGTGGGTTCTGTTCCACCTTTGCAGTGTAAAGATGATTTACAGATTGGTATCAGCCTATATATACTGTTTGATTTAATTAATGTCCTGTCCTGGCCATGGTTTCCAAATTGCCAAAAATCCAGGCCTGTTGTTTTTATACTTACTGAAAGTAATGACTGCAAAAGAGATAAATTTAATAATGTAAATCTGAAAATTCCCTTGCAGTGGAAAAAAATGGCTGTGAAATCAGTCAGAAATATTGGCCTTTTATGCCAAAGTAGTGGATCAGATGCAACATTTTTGCCCGCCGGGCCATAAAATCCCACAGACGCACGCTGAACGACCAGAGCCACATCTACAGACTACAGGATCACAGAGACTTGAGACAGAGCAGAACGACCCAGAACACCCTCACAACCCACACACAGACTTAAAACCACTCGAAAGTGCTTATCAAACGCACTGTAAAGTCCTGACAGCCGCCCACAGCACTCCAGCATCACAGCCATGCCATTAACACTCCTGCTTTCTGTAGAGAATTCAACTACAGTCTAGTTCAATTAACCATTGTCTTATGCACAGCTAGATGTTATTTAGTGGTCGACCGATATTGATATTGTGATGGCCGATATCTTAGAGAGCAGGGTGGACAATGGCCAATATGAAAAACATATTACAGTATTTGCTTTTCTATTACTAATAATAGAAAAGAAAGCACTGTATTTATTTATTTTTTTTTTTTTTGTGTACTGAAAATATTTTATCGGTTGTTAAGTAATCCAAAGAATCTCCTGTTGCTATTTAGATGCCTGAAATATCTATTTTGTTAAGTGTTTTTTATCCGTGTTACTGCCTTATCTGTATTACACAGTTTTTAAATACACAGTGCGTTTTTTAAGACCGTTTTAAGAATCTTTCATGGTAACTGGCCGTGGTGCTGAAAGGTTCAGACTTGGGTTCTTCTGCCTACTTTTTTTTGTTTGTTTGTTTTAATCTGTTTTGCAGATTGAATTTACAAATTGCATTAACTATGAACCCATTTCCCCCCAAAATTCAGTTTTATTTTTTTTTTCCCAAGTTACAGTTTTTGGATTCAGTTTCAGTGGTTAAATTAAATTGTTTTTGTTTTGATAATCAAAAAGCATATAAAATCTTAAAACTGATGAAACAAAACAGATGTCAATGTTTCATATGTAAAGCTGGGTTGTTTGTGAATTTATGACAATACATTTTTCAGAACTTATGATCCAAGCATAAAACACTAACGATTAATCTTTTCAAAATGTAACCAATTGAAAATGGACAATTCTATTTTTTTTTTTTTTTGTTTTGTTTTACATACACTGCCATTCAAAAGTTTGGGATCGGTAAGATTTTTACTGTTTTTTCAAAAAGTCTCTTATGCTTATCAAAGTTCAATTTATTTGATGAAAAATACAGAAAAAGATGATAATATTATTAAATATTTTTGCAATTTAAAAACCATTTTCTATGCTAATATACTTTAAAATCTAATCTATTTCTATGATCCAAAGCTGAATTTTCAACATTATTACTCCTGTATTTTGTCACATGATCCTTCAGAAATCATTCTAATATGCAAATGTATTATTAATGTTGGAAACTGTTGTGCTGCTTAATATTTTTTTTTGAAACGTGATACTTTTTTTAGGATTCTTTAATTCATTTATTCAAATAGATTTTTTTATTTTTTATTTTGCTATCGCTTTTTATCAATTTAGCACATCCTGAATAAAAGTGGTAATTTCTTTTAGAGAAAAAAGAAAGAAAAAAATGGCTGACCTCATACTTTGAATGGTAGTATATATTGTTACAAAAAAATCTATTTTAACTTCTTTTTAATGTTTTATTTATCAAAAATTCCTGGAAAAAGTATCACGGGTTCCAAAAAAAAAATAAATAAATAAATAAATAAATAATAATAATAATAATTAAGCACAACTATTTCCAACACTGATAATAAATCAGCATATCATAATGATTTCTAAAGGATCATGTGACACTGAAGACTGGAGTATTGATGCTGAATTTTCAATAAATTCTATTTTAAAGTATATTAAAATACAATTGCAATAATATTTTACAGTATTACTGTTTTTTTTTTTTACTGTTTTATTTAAAAACAATACAAATCTTACTGATCCCAAACTTTTGAATGTATATACATAATAAATTATTAGACAGAACTGTAAACTAATGAAAATGGAGAATGGGAGCTTTGTGCGCTTAAGTTTCAGTGTTGCCAAAATAAATGTCCTGCTTCTGACATATTAGCCAAACAGAAAAGCTTAACAGCAGGTGTTGATAATTAAAACAAATGCCAAATATTGAACACATTGAGTATAAATCAACACACTGAATATAAATCGGCCTTGCTTATATTTTAAGTCAGCCTCAAATATTATGACTGTCAGTGTGCAGCAGTCCAACAGTAAAGCTCAAACAGACTCACACAAATGTCGTGTTTCGTCTGAGAACGTTGAATGTCTCAGGACTAATCCAAAGTTTTGGCATGAGAATTCATTCTCAACCTGCCCTTGAGTTTAATCCCTCTTGATTGTATTAACATGCGGAAAGCCTTGCGTTATCAGACGACTGCTCCCGTTCCATTGAACACAGGATCTAAATGGCTTTAACACACACAAATACACACACACACTCGTTTACACTGTGGTTGCTCTCTTTTTTCCCCAATACAGTGTTTATCTCCATATACATGCGCAGCGTGAGGTTGGTGTGGGTGTTTACATTAGCTGCTTTAATGTAGTGGGAAACTGTTTTCTTTCAGGTTGCTCTGTTGTAGCTTGGGAGACTAATGGAGTTAATGGCATTTCAATTATGTTTCATTTTAAATGGCTCATATCAGAAGAAATCCAATTTTCTTCATCTCTGCAGACAGAAGAGCTCACTTTCATGCCAGTGTATATACTATACTGTAACTCTCAGAACATCCTGCACAGGTCAGAAAGAGCATTTATTTATGGATCCATCTTGAAAGTTGATTGCCTGACTGAACCTAAACCCACAAAAAAAAAAAAAAAAAAAAAAAGTTAAAGCCCTTCTGTTGTGTTTATGAAATATTCTGCCTCTAATGTTGAAAACAGTTGTACTGCTTTTTTTTTTTTTTTGGAAATGTAATACTTTTTTCAGGGTTCTTTGATGAATAAAACATTAAAAAAACAAAAAACAAAACAGCATTTATTCAAAGTAGAAATCTTTTCTAACAGTGTAAGTCTTGACTATCACTTTTTATCATTTTAACACATCCTTACTGAATAGAGCTAGTAATTTCTTTCAAAGAAAAAAAGAAAGAAAAAAATCACGGGCTCCAAACTTTAAACTGTAATGTAAATTGTTAAAAAATGTTCTATTTTAAATAATGTGTTTTTTTTTTTGTTTTTTTTCAATGTTTTATTCATCAAATAATCCTGGAAAATAGTATTGCATTTCCACCAAAATAAAAAACAAAACGAAAAAAAAAAAAAAAAAAAAAAAAAAACACACACACACACACAACATTGATAATAAATCAGCATATGATGTTGAAAATTCAGCTTTGCATCACAGGGATGAATTCTATTTGAAAGTATATTAAAATAGAAAACCACTATTTTAAATCACAATAATATTTCACATTACTCTTTTTTAATGTATTTTTAATCAAATAAACACAGCCTTGATTATCAAAAAAGGCTTATTTAAAAGCATCAAAAATTACTGAAAAACAAATAAATAAATAAAAAATTTAGAAACCCCTTCCATTGTGTTTATGACACATTTTGCCTCTAATTTGACTTTCAGTACTTATTTATTAAGCACAATTCCTCAATTTTCCTCCAAAATCAGTGCAAAAATGCAGAATATGTTTCCTTTTTCCATCCAGTCCTGTTGATGTGTGAATATGTGTGTGTGTGTGTGCCGACAGGGAAGCCCTCAGGCTGCGTGTCTGTAGATATCAGGGGTGCTTCTGTGTCATTTTTCTGGGTTTGTCACTGATTGATCTTTACTTTTCGTCTCCGGTTTCTTTCTCTGCTCGCTTCTGTTCGCTCTCTGACTGCTGCGTTTTTTATTTGCTCTTTCTCAGGTACCTCCATCATTCGCTCGTCCCGTCTTATAAAAACCATTACAGTAGCCGCGCAAACACACCCAGTCATTCATCCTGAATTCGATCTTCCTGCAGACAGGAAAATAAAAGTCAAATTCTCCTTAACGATTATAACATTCATCATTTTTCTATCTGTAATAATTTGCACTCAGTAATTAATACAGCCAAATGAGTCACAAATCGCATTAGCTGCAGTGCATTATGGGCATTTAAATGGCGTTTGCTTAATTGAGTGATTAGCGGAAATAAAAACGGTGTTAAACCTGTCCTGAGTTCGTGGGGATGTTTTTGCCAAATTAAACCTGAAACGCTGAAGCAAAGGATTGTGGGTATGTGTCTAAAATGCTTTATACGATTTGAAGAAGTGACAGTAATGCACCTGTTAGTTTGCCTTAAAATGCTTTTTAAAGGTTTCAGATGTTTCAAAGCAGGTAGTGACACACAAACACAATGATTTTAACATGCACACGCACACGCGGGTGACACGTTCATTCATCATCATGTGATGTGTCCCATTACACCTGCTGAAAGGAACTGACTCACCGAATTAATGATCCACACTCATACACACGCACACACACACACACACACACACACACAGGTTGCTAGTGTTTTCTGTGTAGTTGCTACGGATGGTCATGTACTCAGATAAATCAGTCAAATGCTTTGTAAATGTTGAGTCTGTATTCTGATGTGTCAGACAGGTATCTTTTATCATTTCTTGCTGTTTTCAGAGTCTCCTGCTATTAATTAAAGGAGGCCTATTATGCCTTTTTTTACAAGATGTAATATAAGTCTCAAGTGTCCCCAAAATGTGTATGTGAAATATGAGCTCAAAATACTCCACAGATTATTTATTATTATTTTGAAAATATCTATTTTAAGTGGAAGCAGGAATATGGCGTTTTCGTGCATGTCTCTTTAAATGCAAATGAGCTGCTGCTCCACGCCCCCTTTTCTGAAATAGGGCTGTGCCTTTACAGCTCGTACCTTAGAGCGCACATATCGAAGCAAGTGCACAGAAAGTGTCTGTCACACGGCATGTGAGTACTAAAGCTTTCTTTCAATTCTTATTGCGCTTGAACTGTCAAATACACACAAGTTTATGTTAAAAACACATGAGTTACAAAAACAATCAGTTATGTCAGTGAAAATAAACAGCTGGAAAAGAAATTGCATGTTTATATTAGATTTGTGTGGCAGCAGCATAATTTACAGTAAATAAATCAATAAATCCACTGCTTTCTTGTCTCCTCTGAGGTTTGGACTCTAAATAGTGTTCTGTACTCGTCTGTGCAGCCAAAGACAGAACAGTTATCATGCTTTGCTTGAAGTTTTGCCATTGCTTTAGAATTGGTACACCGTTGTTGCTTGCGAAAACAAAATGTGGATGGAAACGTGCAGATTAGGGAGCGATAATATTATTATAAGATACCCTTTCTACGTCACAGGGGGTGGGAAATCTGAGCAGCTCCTTTTTTCACATGCTTGCAGAAAAAGGCTTACCCAAACAAAGTTACTGGGTCATCCTTTTTCACATTTTCTAGGTTGGTAGATGCACCGGGGACCCAATTATACAACTTAAACCAGGGGTCACCGAACTTGATCTTGGAGGGCCGGTGTCCTGCAGAGTTTAGCTCCAACTTGCCTGGAAGTTTCAAGTATACCTAGTAAGACGTTGATTAGCTGGTTCAGGTGTGTTTGCTTAGGGTTTGAGCTAACTAGGGATGCTCATTTTAACCGGTTACCCGTTAACTGACAGGAAGAATTTTGACCAATTAATACATTCAGTTAAACGGTTTAAAAGGTTAGAATTTTTTTTTTTTTTTTTTTTCAGTAATTTATCAAAATATTTTAAAACGTTTGCTGGATGGTTAAAATAAAATAAAGTTGCATTTTTGAAAGAGAGAGACAAAAAAAGAGAAATCACGTAGGCCTGTACAGTGTTAATTTTGACAGGCATTTTTGATTTAGTCTTAGTCTTTATCTTGAGACTAAAATGCTTAATAGTCTTGGACACATTTTAATCATTTGAGTCTTTCATAGTTTTAGTCTAGTTTTAGTCGATGAAAAGTCATTGCATTTTTGTCAACTTTTAATCATTACTTCTAGTCTAACTGAAGTTACCAACATTTCTTTTGGTAGCTATTGTAGTCTTCAAACAAAAATAATCATTAATTAATTAATTATTTAGACCAAATCAAAGCTTATGATAAATTTGAATCAAGGATTGAATTTGGAAAAACTTGAATAAATTATGACAATTTTCATTTTTGGGTGAACTGTCCCTCTAACAGTATGGCAAAAGGAACACTTATCATTATACTTGTACTGTGCTTTTGCTTATTATTATATAAATATTATAATTATAGTTGTTTATATACATATATATATATAAAGAGGCACAATAAGACAAATACACAGGACATACAAATTAAACTCATTTTTTAGATACAGTAAGTTTAATTACCATGTAGGCTATACATTTATTCAACATCTTTTGTTGGTGAACATTAATGACAGATTAGGAATGCTGTCCCTTTAAGATGCATGCATGTAATACTGACACATTCACTTTTTACCCACCTGTTTACATTCACTTACATAACTTACATAATTTATGTGAGATACTCAACTCAATAGACATTTGGACTACTGTGTGTGCATTTGAGAACTGATCGCACATGAGAGAGCACTTCTGGTGTTTGTATGTCAGCGTGAATCCGCCTATCCCGCCACTAACTTTAAGTTAATTGACAATGACTTGTGACTACCGGGAAACGGGACATTTGGTGACTCTATCCCTAACCCTTCAGGTGCTGAGGCTATTGTTTCAGATCGCAGATTTGCGTTTCCTGTCTTTCCATTGCGGCTGCCATACTGAGACTAGACATACAAACGCCCCTTATCCAATTGCAGTCTAATGACAGAGACGCACATTTTGAAAGAGGACAGTTAGCCTACAGGATGTATTTTCAATTTCCGGTAGTCCTCAAATAACATTTTCGTCCCGTCTCGTCTTGTTAACAAAGAGGCGGCATAAATTTCGTCATACTTTTTATCATCAGAAATTAGTGTTAGCTTGTCAATGTCTCATCTTTGTCACAGAAAAAATGTTTGTTAACGAATATTTTTCGTCGTCGTCTTCGGTGACGAAATTAACACTGGGCCTATAACAGTAAGTCACATTTTATTATTACATTCAGAAACAGACTTTTGCTGAAATGTTTACAAACACTATAAACATAGGCTAGGCTATTTTATGTTCCCCTCACTCCACAAAAAATCATTTCAATTTAACAGTATTCAGAAAAGAACAAGAATGAAAAATGTAAGAAGCAAGTCAGAATGCTTGCATTCATTTAGTCTAAAGCGAAACTGAAACTAACGTTGGGTCTCTCATATGACACAAATCCAAATGTTTCCATATTCGAGATGTATTTGAATGCCAAAATAATATTTATGATGTAAATCTGGTTTTGTACTTCATTCGCATTCCAATATCCACATAAAACAAATCGTCTGGCATAATATCACAGCAGTACAGTGATAACGATTAAGTAGTGTGTTTTTTCCATATGTTTGCCTGACTGTATTTTATTATGATAATGGAAAGGCTCCGTTGTCAAGTTAGCAATGCTTAACTGTGTCTGTGCGTGATATGTCACCTTTAAGATTGCATAAATACAATGAACTTTACACAAATTCATGCAATTATTGAGTTTTCATAAATTGTTGCCATTTGAATTGTTGTTGAGCTAGAGGTGTGATTTTTTTTTAATCTGTACCGAAATCCATCTTTACATTGCAAGGTGGCACAAAATGTGCATTTAGACATATACATAGTGTTTAATGCAGCCCAGAGGTGGCTTGAATGCATTTACGCTGCATTTACTGTTTTTTTTTTTTATTAAATATTTAATTATGAAGCAGTAACAAACTGAATTAAATTGAAGTTTTAAAGTAGAAGAATGAAATAGTACTTTCTTATAAAACATACTTCAAATTTTTTGCAGCACATTTAATAAATAGTTATTGTATTCAGCTGAGTCATTTGGCATTTACACAGTTCTTTCTAATGTTGTCAGGCGCTTGTAAACAAAGCTCATTAAATGTGTTGCAATAGTGAAGCAAATGTCAAATGCTGTTCATGTTGTTGAGCTGGAGCAGATATTACAACACGATATTAATAACATGAAAAAAGTGTTCTCTCGGCAGGAGAGAATTCATCCATTTACACCAACATCCACCTTAACCTGTCATCCTGCTTTCAATCCCATCATCTCTCTCTCTCTCTCTCTCTCTCTCTCTCTCTCTGTGTGTGTGTGTGTCTGACTGCAATTATTCAGCATATGGAATTAAAGTGCTCAGGTGAATTCATAAATGTGGAGATGGCATGTTTTGAATGTTAATCTCAGATAACTCATTCAGATCTCACTCAAACACACACACTTCATCAGCCCTCCAGTTTTTTTTTTTTCTTACAAACAACTGCACACACTTCAGTATTTTGATTTATGCTAGTAAACAAATGCTATAATTCAAAATAGCAAAATGCCCTGTGCAACCACCCAGAATGAACCACCTTACAGCCCTAGCAATAACCTAGCAACAGCACAGAAACTAGGAATAGGGACACCTGAGTACCCAATAGTGATGATAACAATAAACTATAAAAGGTATGATAAGGTAGAATAAAAGGCATATATCAAATCACGTTGATTGAATTTCAGTAACAACTTTATGCAAAATATGGCAACACATGCAAACACATGATTATGTTTTAGTTTTCTGCATTTGGGTATCAGTGGGCAGAGACACAGCACAGTTGAAAGCAGGTCTCTCAAAATCTTAAAAACACACTTTTTTGTCTGTCAATTTTAACTAAACTATTGCTGATAGACGTCCTGTGGTTTGTTTATTCTTGGGAGGCTGCTTGAGAGAGCGCTGTCTTGCAGTGTTGCCATGTCCTCATATTTACAAGCGCTTTTAGACATGTTTGGTCTGAACTCATAAAGCTAGACACTTTATGGAGTTAATAAAGTGGTCTGTTGTGGATATGAGATATATGATTTTTTTAAAAACAAAGCATTTGGGTGTTTTAGTGGGGTTTTTTTGGGCTTGTTATTGTTTGTTGTTTTTTTTGTTTTTTGTTTTTTTTCCTATGAAGATCTGGCAACACTGACACTTTACTGCAGGACTCGTGAGCCCCCCGTCAAAATGTGCTAAGGTTAACCTTCTTTCACTGTTTTTCTCTTGCATCTCACAAACAGACAAAGACACATTGCTGATGCATGTTTAAATCCATCATTAACGACTAGTTAACTTCAGTTCCTTATACACTGTGTAGAATTTCTGTATTAGAATTAGAATTAGAATTTCACTACCTGTATTTTTCTGGAATTAATGTGGTAGTCGAATGCGGTTGTCACTCCCATATTTTAGTGAATTATGTGTGTACAGAACTTGATTAAGAAGTAAAAGGTGAACTGACAACCGAATTTAGTTGCAGTGTGTACATGGCCATAGTAGACTCTAACTCGTCTTGACTTGACTTTTTATTGACTTGTGCGTCAATAAAAAAAAAAAGTTAGTGGACAAAAATGTTCATGTCAAAAAACTGTCATAAAAATTGGAGCTTGGGAGCACAGACTTAAAGGAGAAGTCCACTTCCAGAACAACAATTTACAAATAATTTACTCACCCCCTTGTCATCCAAGATGTTCATGTCTTTCTTTCTTCAGTTGTAAAGAAATTATGGTTTTTGAGGAAAACATTTCAGCATTTCTCTTCTCATTTAAACTGCATTTTGGAAGTTCAAAATCGGGGCACCATATCAGTCCATTATATGGAGAAAAATGCCTCAAAAAACATAATTTCTTTACAACATGAACATCTTGGATGACAAGGCGGTGAGTACATTATATGTCTATCTTTGTTTTGGAACTGGACTTCTCCTTTAAGTTTGGTCTCATTTTAAAGAAGACCCATGGCAGATTATTGTTGAAGTAGAAACAAAAAAAAAAACATTATAAACGTTAAGTTTATGAAAATGCTTTATGAACAATATTTTATATAAAATCTATAGTTTATGAAACATTTTGAACTCTTGCAGGAAAATCAAAGCCATAAATCTAAACAAGCTGTGTTCCAAATTTGAGGTTGATATCTCAAAAAATGAGCTTTCAGTAAGATTTTGTTTGGACGCAGTGCCAGATATTCCCCATTAGATGCCAGCAAAACTCTGCTGGTGCACACATTGGTTGGCTTTGTAATTTGCAGTAGAGTTTTTCCTCTTCCAAATATTACAAGCGCACACACACGCACATACACAATTTCTTTTTTAGTACACATACAAACCACACTCTGACATCCATACAACACACTCACACAATTATAGCTGCATTATTTATCCAATTGGCTCTATAATATGCAAAGCAAAAAACAGCAATAAAGCATGTATTTGCTTTATAGGCCGAACCTGAAAAAAAATGGCACCATCTGGTAAAAAATAATCAAACAAATAATTTTAAAGTCTTGCCAACAGAATAAAAGCCTGTTAACAAAAAATGCATCATTTTGCAGTTAAATGGCACTGCGATTATAAATTGCAGTTTTAATGGGTTTCAATGGGGACATTTTTGTCCTTAAGGTCCTGAGAGGAATTATTTTTTGTAAGTAGTGCAAAATAGATTTATCAAAGGAAATGGGGGTGATATAGTAAACTTCCAATAAAAATACACACCTGTGCCAAAATTTATGCAGCTGGCAATAACACGGGCAAAATTATTTAAAACAAAACAAAACTGAAAAGGACAAAAATGTCCAAAAGGTCGCACAAGGGCTTCGGAGGCCTCTACAAGATCCCAGCCAAGGAATGAGGATCTTGTCTAACAAAACAATCAGTCATTTTCTAAAAAATATGAAAATGTACATACTTTTTAACCACAAATGCTTTATCTTGCACTAGCTTTGTGATATGTGTCGATGACACATTACATAATCACATTGGACAGATCACGCATGGTTAGTTCTTCATCTGTGTACTCCGGTTCAAAAAAGTAGGACAGGGCGAAAAACAAAAAACCTAATCTACCTGATAAAAAAATAATATGAAGAAGAAAAGGAAACACTTATTGCAATAAAAAAAAAAAATCACTTTTAAATTATGAAATGTCTTACTGTAAAATTACATGAAATGTCATGTTAGATCTATTACAGTTTCTCACTGTATAATAACTTGACGTAACCAGGTTTTTACTGTTAAAATTACAAGTGTCTGTATTGTTGATTGCATTGGCAAAATGTGAAGTGTCTTGCTTTTTTACTGAAATGATCTTCTGTTATTAATTATTATGGCAATTATTTCCTGTAGGGCTGACGTTCATCTCTGAAGGATGTGTTTTTAAACTATCACACGCGTATTTGGTTTTTTACTGAGATCATGTTAATTCGATTCACCTGATGGACAGTTTCAATTAGTCTCCTGCGGCGCTCCATTGTTGTCAGGCGTCTCATTGTCGAGCGTTTGTTGTGCTGGTTGCGGCTGCGATGTTGCGCCGGCTGTCACGGCAGCGCCGGCAGGAGAAACTCCTCCGATCGGAGTCTCTCCCAGATGAAAGGATGCTTTCCTCCGATCTGTCCCCGGGATCATGTGTGCATGTAAGGTTTGTAAGGCTTACATGAAGATGTCAGCGCTTTTGACGGCCTTGTGAACCTCTCCCGCTGTGATATTTTCACTGCGCGGCCGTCACAGTGTCGTGAAGGATTAAAGAACAAAGTCGCAAAGGTGTAAATTATTAATTAGACGCTATGAGCCATGTGTTTTCCAAAGATACAGTTGCTAACGCACACTCCAGCATTTCCAATTACAGCTCGGTGATTGGTGGCTCTCGTGTTGATTAAGAGGGTTTGGTTCATTTAGGGTAATTACGTCCGGCGCTCTCTAAAGTCACACAAACCTCTCATAGCCAATCAAAAGCCTGAGAGCCGTCTGAGAGGCCAGACGCTTTTCCAGGTACTTATCCTTCACTAAAAATGATGGTTTATTCATTTGATGCCTTACAGCTGGAGTGTGTTGTTTTGGTGAAATGTCTCTTTTTTTTTTAAATCACATTGAACTTTACAGAAAATCTTCATTTTAATGTTTATAATATCTTAATATCTTCATGGCTTGTAGTTGCATTTAGCAGACTGGAGCTATTTTGTGATGATATAAACAATCAAGGCTTTTGTAGTTATAACTGGTGCCATTCATAGCAAATTCACGTTACACTAAAGTGCTTGTTAAGCATTTTCTCATAAAACATTCTAAAAGAACATGCTTGAAGTGGCTTGATGCATTAATTTAGTGCTATTGAATAACTAAATTTAATATTATGCAGAAACTTCATATTCTAGGTTCATCTGCTTGCCTGTACATACAGTTGGTGTCAAAAGTGTACATACACCTTGCAGAATCTGCAAAATGTTAATCATTTAAGCTAAATAAGATAGATCATACAAAATGCATGTTATTTTTTATTTAGTTCTGACCTGAATAAGATATTTCACATAAAAGACGTTTACATATAGTCCACAAGAGAAAATAATAGTTGAATTTATAAAAAATGAACCCGTTTCTTACTGTGTTGTTACCCCTCCACAGCTCTTTTTTTGTTTAGTGATAGTTGTTTATGAGTCCCTTGTTTGTCCTGAACAGTTAAACTGCCTGCTGTTCCCACAAGTTCTTTGGTTTTTCACCATTTTTGTGTATTTGAACCATTTCCAACAATGACTGTATGATTTTGAGCTCTATCTTTTCATATTACAGAAGTTTCAAACACTCACTCAAGAGCCAGGGGTGAAAACTTTTGAACAGAATGAAGATGTGTACATTATTTTGCTTAAATATCATTTTATTATTTTATTTAGTGCTGCCCTTCAGAAGCTACATAAGATACTTATAGAAGAAGGCTAAATAAGTTAAATTTACCCTGATCTTCAAATTCAAAAAGTTTTCACCCCCTGGGTCTTAATTCATCATTTTTTCTTCTGGAGCATCAGTGAGTGTTTGAAACTTCTGTAATATGAATCTGTGGGACCTGAAGGATTTTTCTAAAGAAGAGCAGGCAGTTTAACTGTTCAGGACAAACAAGGGACTCATGAACAACTTTCACTAAACAACAACAACAACAACAACAAAACACCTGTGGATCATTCAGGTAACAACACAGTATTAAGAATCAAGTGTGTGAAAACTTTTGAACAGGGTCATTTTTATAAATTCAACTATTATTTTCTCTTGTGGATTATATGTAAACGTCTTTTATGTAAAATATCTTACTCAGGTCAGTGCTAAATAAAAAATAACATGCATTTTCTATCATCTGTCTCATTTTGGTTAATTAACATTTTGCAGATTATGCAAGGTGTATGTAAAGCAATTCTTTTGTTTGATTTTTTTATTTTATTTTATTTTTTGGAACAAGACTTTCACACTAACATATAAAGGTTATTGTAAGAATCTTTTTCTTTTTTCTTCCCATATAAAAACCATTATAAAGTGAATACTTAAAATGCCTGAATGCATTAAGACAGTGATTTTGGAAGACTAAATTCAATATGCACATTAATAAAACATACAGGCAAGCAGATTAACCCAGAATATGAAGTTTGATGTTACAGGTTTTCTTTATTATGAGAAACCATATAGGAAAACATGAAGCATGAAACTTTATATTCTGGGTTCATCTGCTCGCCTGCATGTTTTATTAATAAAGTATATACTGAATTTGTCCTTGAATATCACTAGCCTATGTGTGCAATTTTGCAATTTATTTTACGTATGGGCTCAACAGCTTTTTAATATCACTGTCTTAATACGCTATGATGCATTAAGCGTTTTTCTTGGTAAATGTTTTAAATGTCCAGCTGTTTTTGGTGATTGGCAGAACTTGCGGTTTATTCACACATCTTTGTTTTTCTTCTTTTTAGAGGTGATCTAAATATTCGTGGCTTGAAACAGATTGAAAATTGGCAGGTCTGCGCTGCAGTTATATGTTTTGCCCTCCAGTTGAATTGGAATTTGAATTGGAATGACAAGAAGTGTAATTTACTGAATTACTGGCATGCTGGGAAACGGAGGGGTTTTTTCTACCCCTTGTCTAGAAATCTGTCTGTCTGTTTGTCTGCAAGGCATATAAAAAACATAAACCTCTTTTTTTTACTTTTGTTTTATTTAAACTGATTAAATACTATAAAGTGATTACACACACACACACAGTAAAAAAATATATATGACAACATTCTAATTCGAACTCTGAAAAATGCTTACTTCATTGAATATAAATGCACTTAGTGCAGTCAGAGACACTTTTAGATGTTTTGCATTAACTGACGAGTATCTCTGTTGCATAATGTTAAGCGTCCTGCTGCTGCTGTCTCCAGTCGCTGTGTGTGTTACATTGCATCCGAACGCACATACACAGGGGTGGCGGGTCTCAGGTGGGCCTGAACTTGTGAGTTTGTTTTGAAGTGGAAGGCAGAGACAGGTCATCACTCTCAGTTTATAGAGCAGGAGAAAGAGCTCATCTCTGCGTCTGCGGCTCTCCGGCACTCCGAATTACTTCCATCTCTCAAGTGGCACAGAGTGAGTGTGAAGAGTGCGTGTCTGTGTGGTAATAGAGTTCTCACTGTCGTGCACAACATCCTGTCAGGCTTTCACTGCTACAGCTAACAGTGTGACACACACATATGACTGCTACTGTAATTGTGCTTAACACACATGCATGCATATTCATATTCATGTGCATGCATGTCATTTGGCATCATATAGAAAAAACCTGGTGTGTTACATCTTCAGAAGGCAAATAGGTAATCCACTCAATGAAAGTCTGACATGAGTAAGTGAGTTTTTATTCTTAGTTGTAGAGCCCTGCATTTCAGCCCGAGCCCGTCATATATATATATATATACGTCATATTTCAGACGTGGGCCCGGCTTTGGGCCTGTTTTAGGCATCTCTTTCTATTTTTATATTTTAGACATCCACCTATTATAGTGATTCCACGAGAACAACACGATACTTCACTTTCGCTTTCACTTTTGAGACCGGCTCGGAAGGCCTTTAGTGTCTCTGTCAGCAGCAGCGAGTGCGCCTTCAGCGCAGCTGGAACATTTCCGCGTTCAAGTGCACACAATAGGCTAAAGCTTGCCGAAAAGCACCGGTGTCAGGGGGAAAATAGTAAGGAGATCTTAAAATTATTTATTAATAAACTAGTGTTTTCTGAGTCAGTGTCGCAGGGATGAAGTTGCCGATCCTGACTCGCCATCTCCTCTTTGGACGGGCCTTTAGAGAGAAATGCATCTTTACAGATTACATAATGAAAGTTTTTGTTTTCAATTTGTTTTATTTCGTTAAAGGGTTACTCCACCCCAAAATGAAATGATTTTGTCATTAATCACTTACCCCCATGTCGTTCCAAACCCGTAAAAGCTTCGTTCGTCTTCTGAGCACACTTTAAGATATTTTAGATGAAAACCGGGAGGTTTGTCACTGTCCCATTGACTGCCAAGTAAATACCTCTGTCAAGACCCAAAACGTATGAAAGGCATCCTCAAAATAGTCCATCTGCCATCAGTGGTTCAATCTGAATTTTATGAAGCAACGAGAATACTTTTTGTACACAAAGAAAATAAAAATAACGACTTTATTCAACAATTCGTCTCATCTGCATTGCCCGTAGCGCGATTTTGAAGAATAGGGACTTTAAGCAGCAGCCACTGATGGAACGGCAACGGCAACTTTAACTGCTGCTACTTGACGTTCTACTCAGCCGTCGACTACGGGAGAACAGCCATTTTGCCGTAGTCTTTACAACGTCACAGATTAGGTAGATAAATGTTACAGTTTATAGTATATACCACTGTAATTCCATCAGTATACGATTCTACCATTAGTCTTTCATTTAATCTGTGTTGATATGTTTTAAACTTAAGCCAATTTTTAACGATGTTTTCATTTGTACAAAGATATGTCTGCTGTTGGCAACAGCACCTAGTTACTTTTTTTTTTTTTTACGTTCTCTGCTACGGTGGGGTTGCAGCCTACTTCTGGTCATCGTAGCCGTTCCATTGGAAGCTGTTGCTTAAAGTCCCTAATATCCGCTGGACGCAAACTGCGTCTGCTGGTCTCTCAGCCTCACCGCGCGGATACGTCTTAAGTTCTTTACACTTTGATTTGAGTGAAAACAGCATATCCGTGTGAAGCGTCTGACAGAGAACTGCGCACGCTGTTTGCGTCCAGCGGATATTCGTCAAAATGGTGCTACGGTGATTATTTTTATTTTTATTTTTTTTTACAAAAAGTATTCTCGTTGCTTCACAAGTAAGTAATAATTTAAACCTTTCTATAGATATATTTATCATGTCTGTGAGGTATGTATTCGCTGAGTTTTGGTTCATTTATATGAAGCGTTCCTGCTAGATGACAGAAAGCACATCGTGTTTGTTTTCTTTATTTTATAAAAGCACCGTTTGCAATGTTTTGTTGATATTGTGATTGCACACAAATAAAAGACCTTTTACAGTTCCGAATGATGTATTTCTCTTACCTTTATGAGCCAAAATCACATTTTAAATTGTTTCCACTGAAAAAAAATGCAAGTGATTGCGCTGGCACCTCTGTGTTCTTTAGCTTCCGCTCTCTGCACAAATGGATATGCACCTAATAGCGCACATTTATCTAGGTTTAACATTTAAACTAACATTCATTTATACTTGAACTGTTTTATATCTATGGATTTTATGTAGGCAAATCGTAATGATTTGAGAAGGCAAAATTGATCAAACACACTGATCAGTCTTCCGTTGGCCGCTTGGCCATTACTTTAAAAAACAAAAACTTATATTTAACAAACAAAAAATGCTTCAAAGACAGGCTCAGGTCAGGCTCAGGCTGAGAATTCTGATAAGGTGTCGGACAAGGGCCAGGCTAGAGCCTACATTTGATGCCGGTGCAGGGCTCTACTTAGTTGAACTATTACTTTAGTATGTGGCCTCAAGTAGCTTATTGCTGTATTAAACACGGATACAACATCTTCACTAAAACTCTAATATCAAGATAACAACTGCATCTCATTACCACAGCACAGGGCCAGAGATCACACATTTACAAATATCTGCACACACACACGCACACTCTTGACCTGACTCATTAAAAACCTCCAGTCACACGCTTTCCTGCTGCACGGCCTCGCTACAAATCCTGCATTTAATAAACCGGCGCAGTCCTCTCGTTTCAAACACACACCTGCCCAATTACGACCTAAGATGACCACACGTCATCAGACCCCATTAGGCTGTGAAAGCAGGCGCTAACAGGGATGACATCACCGGAGCCAATTAAAACATCTAGTGTTGCATCACAACAAAAAGAGAATGAAGCACTAATTGCTGTCTTATATAGATATATAGTAGGCGGTATACAGTCTTGTGATTTTTAGGTGCATTTGCGTGAGAGTGACATGCACAGATGCTTTATTAGTGGTGCTTCTCTCTCCTCTGTCTCCTTTATATGAGCCTATAATAGTTCAAACAGAAGCATATGAGGTGCTCAGTCTCATTTGCAGTGTTTGTGTGTGGGGGTACAGATGAATGTGTTAGTCTGTGAAAAGATGAACAGGCTTAGAAGCTAGTAAGAGAGTTAATAATGCAGAAAAACAGAAAGTGTGTCTCCGTCTCAACAGCAAACAGCAGCAGTATTGTTTCTAATGAGAGCTCTGGGGAAAACCCCACCCATTGCTTTCTGTGCGCTGATTGGTTGACACATAGTGCAGATGGTTTTAAGGGCAGTCGTGCTGACGGACAATGTCAGCGCTATAGTATGAAATTAAGTACAATTATAGTGCATGCATGTAGTTTAGTAATGTGTGAGCTGTTCTCTACTTTGTTCCATCAAGGTTTTTCTGACCTGATCTGTGAACAAACACTTGAAAAAAATGGCATAGCACACATATAGGGAGCTACACACAACTATTTATCTACTGATATAATTTAGATTAAATAATATTGCTTGAATTTTGTTTAATATCATAACTTTTGTCAGTCTAACAGTATAAGTGAAGAATAAGACAGGGCTATTTATGCACACTACAAAAATGCTGGGTTGAACCTGTTGTGTTTGGTAACCAGCAAGTTAGTGGCTGGGTCAATCTCACTGACCGCTAGAGCTATATGACCGTTTCTCTCCCTCTGACAAAATAACTATTTTGGTTAATTAAAATGTTGGTTTTAAATGTTATAGGTGTCCCTGGACGACAAACCAGTCATAAGGGTCCATTTTTATAAATGATATGATATGATTTATACATCATATGAAAGCTGAATAAATAAGCTTTCCATTGATGTATGGTCTGTTAGACTAAGGCAATATTTGGATGAGATACAGCTATTTGAAAATCTGGAATCTGAGGGTTCAAATAAATCTAAATAATGAGAAAATCACCTTTAAAATTGTCCAGATGAAGTTATTAGCAATGCATTTTACTAATCAGAAATTAAGTTTTGAGAAATTTACATGATCTTTACTTAATATCTTAATGATTTTTGGCATAAAAGAAAAATTTATAATTTTGACCCACACAATGTATTTTTGCGTATTGCTACAAATATTCCTGTGCAATATTAAAAATTATGCTGTGTAATTCAATTTGTCTTGCATTCCATGTGTGTTTTCACTTATTAAAAAATGTCCATCTTTTGATCATTACTGCTGCCTTTAGTAATTCTGACTGCTTTTTAATTTTCAAACTATTTTTGGTTCACTTTTAGCCATTAATAGTATTTTTCCAATCAACATTTAAGTTAATTAAACAACCCAGCATGTTGGGTCAAACATTTAACCCAACCAGCTGGGTTAAAATAACCCAACACTTGTCTGTATTTGACCCAGCGTTGGGTTTCCAAAATAACCCAAATTAGGTTGATTTAACCCAGCATTTCTTAGAGTCTAAAACTAAAATCAATAATAATAATAATAATAATTAAAAAAAAAAAACAAAAAAAAAAAAAAAACAAAAAAAAAAACAAAACAAAATGTTTTCATTACTTGAAATAAAATGAACATTAAAATCAACATTAACAGAAATAAAATATAAAAATGCTGCCGAGAAACTACAAAAAAAACAAACTAAAAACTGAAACTTAATATAAAAACACTAAAAGAATTACAAAAAAACTTTAACTAAAATTTAATGAAAATATAAAAATGAAATCTTACATTTAAAAAATATCAACAGAATCTATAATAATGTATTAATGATATAAAAAAACATGCTGCACAAAATGCTGTATTTTTAAACAAATCCAGTATTTTATAATATTGATTCAGATGTATTTAATTATAAATCCCTTTATGATCCATAATAACATTCATTAACCAATTATTTCATAATTTCTTTAAACCTTCTTTTTAAGACGGGCACCTGCAGTTCTGGCCAGAAAAAATGAGAATGATTAGTAATTGTCTCTCATTGACCTGATTAGCCAAGGCCTCAAAACACTTCTCATTTAGTGGTACAGTATTGCATGATTTGTAGATTATATTTAATAGTTTACACTTTGCAATTAGTTTTTAAAAGGTAACATTACATTTCTTTTCAGGAGCACTAAAATAATAATAATAATAACAATAATAATTGTAATACGATCGATCTGATCAATGACAGAAATTGATTTTTTTTTTACTTTTGTAATGCCAACTTTATTAAATGTATGTCATCTTTTGTGCCAAAAAATGTAGTTGTATAAACTTTTATCAACAATTTAATTAAACAATACATTTAATTAAAATAACAAGATACAGTCAGGAAGAATGAGTCACCAGTTAAATAATATCAGCACCAACAATTCATCTTTGCATGGCAAGGTGGTATTAATGCATTTCATAGTAACAATGTTATGAGATTATTGTTTTAAATAGAAAGTTTTGAATTTAGAAATTTAAATTATTTAAATTAGTGGTTCTCAACTCCAGTCCTCGAGGCCCACTGCTCTGCACATTTTGTATGTCTCCCTTATTTAACACACCTGACTCAAATCATCAGCTTGTTAGGAGGAAGATCCATGAACTGAACTGAGTGCGTCAGATTCGGAAACATACAAAATGTGCAGAGGAGTGGGCTCCTAGGACTAGAGTTGTATGTCGATTCGTTTGAAAAGTGATTCTTTTCTGGGACATTGAATCAATGACTCACTAGATTTGTTCAGAAACGTTCATAAATGAAACAGCGCTTATTTGGAACTATTTTTTGTTGATGATATACAGCATAATCAGTGTTCCTAAAATGCATTTTCAAATCTATCTAGATTAATATGGCTGTAGTCTAATATTTACATTAATAAAACACTCATTCCTGGTACTGTTACTCAGTTACTATAGATGACTATAGGATATATAAGTAAATGAGTAACAGGACTGAAGGTAACAGGATTGCGATTTTAGGATAAAATTGGTAAATACATACAGCCACATGGAGTACTTGCTAATATTATGAGAATACTCCGCAAATTATAGTGACTCATCAAAGATTTTATTATTATTTTTTTTAATAAACAGGTAACATCTAAGAAATAATTCAGGTAACAGGACAAGATATTTATAATGACACTCGCAGCCACAGTTATAATATCATCAAATATACAGAAAAGAAAATAAGACCACATGCTTTCGGTCATTTCATTGCCCTCAGAAGATCCAGATGTTGCAATATTATGCTGAAAATGTGTCTTGTGGAATTTTTCTGTTTTTTAGAGGAAATGTGTTATGGTAACAGGACTGAGTAAAAACCTGGAGACATGACTACAATGTGTATTTTATCTAAACTATTATTAATTAATTTTGAAATAAATGTATTTAAATCACAGATGGGATATGGAGGTACACAAAATGCAAAATAAAAATGATTTCTGAAGGATTTTAAACATTATATTTCATGTTAAAATGTAGCGTTAGACACTGGAGACATGCATAAATGCTATATTTCAGTGTTTTAGGTAGTTTTTAATATTAAAATTAAAATAGCTGACTTAGCAGAATAATAAAATGCATTTTATAGTTAATTTTCATGCATATTTGTACATGTTATGTCCTGGGGACAGAAATGGTACCCATTCGGTGGAATGGCCCAAACGTGTTTGTCACACCACAGAAAAATGTGAATGATAAGTAAAATCAGGTATCAAAATCAAAATAAGCAGTATTCTCTGCTTTCAATACTGGGGGCGTGTCCACCGTCTGCACTGAAGCCACACCCACTCGTGGGAAAGCTGTGCCTCTTTCAACTGTCAAATACAAATGTTTTGTAAATTATCACAACCGGGTAATACGCATTAACGTGATAAAGGCATAGCCAGCAAACAAACTGGAGGCTGTAGTAATTAACAGTAATGACAGTAACTGGAGATTGAGCAGGGGAACCACTAATGCTAATGCACAAGTGGTGTTATAGTGTTAGTGGAGGACCCATGCTCAGTGGGTCCAGTGCATCATTGAGACATGATTTCAGGCCCACCCAAAAATCCTGAACACAAAGATGGTGAAAAACTGTTCAACAGTACTACATAGTGTTTTCAGCAATACATTTCTAACATTTATAAGCATTGTTGGGGGTAACACATTACAAGTAATGTGAGTTACGTAAAAATATTACTTTTTTCAAGTAACTAGTAAAGTAACAAATTACTTTTGAGTTGCTTTTTCAAATAAGTAATGCCAGTTAGTTTTTTCCCCTTTTATTGATTGACAAATCTCCTGTCAGGAAATTGGGAATAAACATGATGTTACTGTATTTTAGACTAAATGTGAGCATGCATTAATACATCTCACTCACAAAAAACAGGTTCAGCATTCATCAAAATGAATAAAAATGCAATGAAATACAAATTCTGAATATGATGCAACTCTGCAATAATTACATATGTTAAATAAAACATCTTTTATGTGTTTAATCCCATTTTATTAACCAGTGTCTTTGCTGCTGACCTTCGATGATGCAATTCAACCATACTAATAAGCAAAAATTACTTCAGATAAACTAACATTTGTGCTTCATTTTTTAAAGCTGAAGAGTGATCTCCTGCAAAAAATGTACTTTTCTTTCAGCCTGAGGTGAATTCATTTTACTTGGTGTAAAAGGGCTTTTACATTAGAATTGTTTTATATTAAAAATAAAGAAGCAAGGCCTGCCCAGATTTAAAAAGTAACACAAAAGTAACATAACACATTACTTTCCATAAAAAGTTACTTTTTCAGGGAGTAACACAAAATTGTAACACATTACTTTTAAAAGTAACTTTCCCCAAAACTGTTTATAAGTTATAGTGTCAGGAGTTTATGGGCTTTTTTTTTTTTTATTGTGTACTGTTTGTTGGTTGTGTACTGAAGGTCTACAGTTGGTTGATTCTGTTACAACTGTGTAACCCACTCTTGTTTTGGCAGAGGGATTGTGTGTTTGGTTAGCAGGAACTCCTTTGCTCTTGTCCCATCCAGACACATCAATACTTACACTACAAATGTCAAGCCACTAGTGATCAGATCACCTGAGACGCATGTAATTCTAGCTGTAACGAGGTCTTGGTCTAATAAAATCCTGGTTGCTGTTGGACTAAGATGTTCCCTCACACATTGAGGTTTGTGTGGTTTATGTTACAGCGTGATGCGCTAAAAGCTTGCTTGTGTTCGTTTGTAGACAGACAAAGTGCTTCTTACCGGAAAGATAACAGCCTGGTTGGGATGTGAGGAGGACATTACCGCTGCGCTATTTAAAGTGATTATATGAACGGATATTTACAGTGCCAATGCCAACAGAGAGAAAAATCCACAGGCAGCTGTTTTCTTTCTCTTTGTCTTCTTCACGATGGTTCATTTTCAGCTGTGTCCCGTAAGACAGAAAACGCACACGATCGATTCTCTCACAAAGACCATCATTTACATGCTCTTCAGCATCCTATTCATGGATCTGTTCAGTCTCTCCTATTCTCCATCTTATCTAGTCTCTTTATATTTTCTAATCTCGTCTCTCATTGTCTGCTCTCTAAGGTCCTTCAGGTTTCCATCCGTACGTGTGTGTGTGTGAGTGTGATCTTTGGGCCTCTGTTGTGGTAATAAGAAGCAGGTGTTATCCTGATATCAGATGTCATATCAATGTTTCATAGCAGATATTTCGCTGGTAATTCCTGCCTGATGCGTTCTGAAGCTCTTAGATGAATTGAAACGAATGAGCTTGAGCACCACACACAAACACTTGTTTTCCTATCATGGTTGGGGCTTTATATGGACTTTCTGTCCTGTAAACGCTTGCTGCGTTCGTACATTTTCCTTGTTTACACTACCGGTCACTGCCAGTTTGGAATCGGTATGATTTTTAATGTTTTTGAAAGAAGTGTCTTCTGCCCATCAGTGCTGCATTTATTTAATCAAAAACTAATTATTAGAACTTAAAATAACTGTTTTCTGTTTGAATATATTTTTAAATGTAATTTATTCCTGTGATCAAAGCTGAATTTTCAGCATCATTACTCCAGTCTTCAGTGTCACATGATCCTTCAGAAATCATTCTGATATGCTGATTTGCTGCTCAAGAAGCATTTCTGACGCTTCTTGAGCACGACGATTTTTGTGGAAACTGTGAAACTATTTTTCAGGATTGTTAGATGAAATAGAAAGTTTAAAAGAACAACATTTAGTTAAAATAGAAATATTTTGTGACATAAATGTCTTTACTGTCACTTGTGATCAGTTTAGTTTGCAGGACGTTTAGGGTCAGAAAAATTAATCAAAGATGCATTAAAATTAAACTAAAGTGAGAGTAAAGACATTTAAAAGGTTAGAAAAAAAAACAACAATTTTGCATGTTGTAACACTGTTGCATTTTGCAGAATTCCGTTAGTCAAAGAATCCTGAAAAATAAATTGTATCACTTTTCATGCAAAAATATCAATATGAAATACAGTTGAGGTCAAAAGTTTACATACACCTTGTTAATTGTTAATTGTTAAAATGTTAATTAGTTTACCAAGATAAGAGGGATCATACAAAATGCATGTTATTTTTTTGTTTAGTACTGACCTGAATAAGATATTTCACATAAAAGATGTTTACATATAGTCCACAAGAAAAAATAATAGCTGAATTTATAAAAATGACCCTGTTCAAAAGTTTACATACTTGATTATTAATACTGTGTTCATAGCTGTTGTTGTTGTTGTTGTTTTATTTGTTTAGTGATAGTTGTTCATGAGTCCCTTGTTCGTCCTGAACAGTTAAACTGCCTGCTGTTCTTCAGAAAAATCCTTCACATCCCACAAATTCTTCGTTTTTTCAGCATTTTTGTATATTTGAACCCTTTCCAGCAATGACTGTATGATTTTGAGACCCATCTTTTCGCACTGAGGACAAACTGAGGGACTCATATGCAACTATTACGGGAGGTTCAAACGCTCACTGATGCTCCAGAAGGAAATACGATGCATTAAGAGCTGGGGGTGAAAACTTTTGAACAGAATGTTCCCCCAGCTCTTAAAGCATCATGTTTCCTTCTGAGACATCAGTAAGCGTTTTAACTTTTTGTAATAGTTGCACAAGTGAAAAGATGGATCTCAAAATCATACAGTCATTGTTAGAAAGGGCTCAAAAATACAAAAAATGCTGAAACACCAAAGAATTTGTGGGACCTCAAGAATTTTTCTCAAGAACAATAGGCAGTTTAACTGTTCAGGACAAACAAGGGACTCTTTAACAACTATCACTAAACAAAAAAACACAGCCGTGGATCATTCAGGTAACAACACAGTATTAAGAATCAAGTGTATGTAAACTTTTGAACCGGGTCATTTTTATAAATTCGACTATTATTTTTTTTGTGGACTATATGTAAACGTCTTTTATGTGAAATATCTTATTCAGGTCAGTACTAAATAAAAAATAACATGCATTTTGTATGATCCCTCTTATTTTGGTAAAATAATTAACATTTTGCAGATTCTGCAACTTGTATATAAACTTTTGACCTCATTTTTTATTAATAATGTTTATAATATACCAATTCTTTTTTTTTAATTAAAAACACACACACTGCATTGCAAAAAATGCTTTTCTTACTTATATTTTTTCTTGTTTCCAGCCAAAATATCTAAAAATTCTAAAATCAAGAAGGATTTGTTTTCAGAAAAAACAAGTCAAAATTAAGTTTTTGCTTGAAACAAGCAAAATAATCTGCCAATGGGGTAAGCAAAATAATCTTGTTTTCTGCTTGAATTAAGATTATTTTGCTTACCCCACTGGCAGATTATTTTGCTTGTTCTAAGCAAAAAAATTAAATTTGATGTCTTGTTCTGAAAACAAGACAATAATTTTCGCTTGTCTAGAAAATCCTTCTTGATTTAAAATTTTTTAGATATTTTAGCCAGAAAGAAGAAATCTAAGAAAAGCATTTTTTGCTGTGTAAATGAAAAAAAATGTGATATTTAGGCGAAATAAGAAAAATGTTCACATCTTCATTCTGTTCAAAAGTTTTCACCCCCGGCTCTTAATGCGTCGTTTTTCCTTCTGAAGCATCAGTGAGTGTTTGAACCTTCTGTAATGGTTGCATATGAGTCCCTCAGTTTGTCCTCAGTGTGAAAAGATGGATCTCAAAATCATACAGCCATTGTTGGAAAGGGTTCAAATACACAAAAATGCTGAAAAACCAAATAATTTGTTGGACCTGAATGATTTTTCTGAAGAACAGCAGGCAGTTTAACTGTTCAGGACAAACAAGGGACTCATGAACAACAATCACTAAACAAAAAAACAGCTGTGGATCATTCAACAACACAGTATTAAGAATCAAGTGTATGTAAACTTTTGAACAGGGTCATTTTTAAAAATTTGACCATTATTTTCTCTTGTGGACTTTATGTAAACATCTTTTATGGGAAATATCTTATTCAGGTCAGTACTAAACAAAAAATAACATGCATTTTGTATAATCCCTCTTATTTTGGTAAAATAATTAACATTTTGCAGATTCTACAAGGTGTATGTAAAATTTTTACTTCAGCTGTATGTTTTTAGAGCAGCTAATAAGCATAAATTTTACATTTCAAGCACATTTTCTTTTTATCAGGAAAATTATTATATTTTTCCCCAAGTCGTGCAGACCTAGCACACACAGTCTTACAATTAATGAGGTTCTATCAGGGCTAAAATAGGAATCTTTTCCACACCTTATTCTCTCCAGCACACACAGAAACGTATTGATGAGAGTCAGATCTACAGAAATCTCTAGTGTGCGTGTGTGATGTGAAGGTGAAGTGTGTGTTCGCTGGAGGAGCCGATAAGAGTTCTTCTGCCTGATTGGCTCTGTGCAGATACGGAGACCAAAGCCTGCAGCCTGACACCAGCAGCTCTGATCCAGCTTCTCCAGCTTTGTTCTGTTAAATGGATAGTTCATCCAGAAACTAACGTTCTGTCATCATTTGCTCGCCCTCATGTCGTTCCAAACCTGCATGACTTTCTTTTCTTCTAGCAGACACAAAAGCAGATCAGAGGCCGAATGTCCAGACTGCTGTATTATATGAAAGCATATGGTGCTGTCGAGCTGCAACAATGACAAAAAAGCCCCATTAACAGCAGTCCATATGACACGTGTGCTGCTGCTTCTGCTTTGTAGTCATGAGAACTACTCTTATGGTGCTTTTTTGGAGCTTGACAGCACATTCACTGTCTTTAGGTAAAGTGCGATGTACATATTCAGCTAAACAACTTCTTTTGTGTTCCACTGAGGAAAGAAAGTTCTGCAGGTTTGGGATGATGTGAGGTGAGTAAATGATATGACTAATGTTAACTCTAGTATTCAAGTCAGACGCCCAATGGGAGTTGGTTGCAAGCTGTTCAAATGGCTAAATGAGTTGAATAATCAGTTGGTGTCAGGAGTCTGGAGGACAGGCCGTTCCAGCTCTGATGAATTTGGCTAATTTCAGTATCATCTGGTTATTAAAGAGCTGTAATGAGCAGAAAGTGGAGCGTGTTACAGGTCACACTGACCGCTTATCTGGACACATCAAGACTCACACAGCAGCAGATATGCGGAAAAATGGCTCTGGTTACTGCTGGCCAAACATACTTTTAAGTTTAAATGTGTAATCACACTCATAAATAAATAAAGGAATAATTAAAAATAATATAAAGGAATAATAAAGGAATAATTAAAAGACATTTCTTCTGCTCACCAAAGCTGCATTTATTTGATCAAAAATACAGTAAAAATAGTAATATTGTGAAATATTATTTCAATTTAAAGTAACTGTTTTCTGTGTGAATATATTGTGAAATGTAATTTATTTCTGTGATGCAAAGCTGAATTTTCAGCATCATTACTTTAGTCTTCAGTGTCACATGATCCTTCAGAAATCATTCTGATATGCTGATTTGCTGCTCAAGAAACATTTCTGACGTTGAAAACAGTTGTGCTGCTTTATTTATTTATTTATTTATTTATTTATTTATTTATTTATTTTTTGGAAATGGTGATACAGTGATACCATTAAAAATTTGGGTATGATTAAAACAAAATAATAACAATAATACTTTAATTCATCAAGGATGCATTAAATTGATCAAAAGTGACGGTAAAGACATTTATAATGTTACAAAAAATTCCTATTTTAAATGAATGCGGTTCTTTTGAACTTTCTATTTATCAAAAAATCCTGAAAAATAAAATTCTGAAAAACCACTCCCACTATTCCACACTTATTCACGGCGTTATCAAACTGCGCCTTTGTTTCTTCATTTGTTTTGAATATGCACCTTCTAGCGCTGAAAACTTGACTCCGGTCAGTTCTTCAAACTGGTCTGATTTGGTGTGCTGTATTTTTTTTCTAACTGATCCAATATATGGTTTTCATGAATCAGACCTATCAAAACCAGCAAAAATCCAATTTCTTTGACAATTTTTAATCATATACAGTGAGACTTATGGTGTATGTTGGGTTACTATAGTAGTCAACATTTGGAGTGCATCATCAAAGTTGTCCAAAACAACCAAAGCAATACCCATTCTTGTATTAGGACAACTTTGATGAACTTTTTTGATCCACTTCAAATGTTGACTACTGTAGACAACAAGCCTATTTCAAATGCTTTTGAACCTTCTATTCATTTAAGAATCCAGAAAAATAAAACACATCACAGTTCCACAAAAAATATAAAGCAGCACAACTGTTTTCAGCACTAATAATAATCATGAATGTTTCTTGAGAAGAAAATCAGCATACTGGAATGACTTCTGAAGGATCATGTGACACTGATGACTAGAAGAATGATGTTATGCATAGAAAAATATAGGCATTGTTTATGTATTTACAGTTTCACAGTATTCCTGTTTATCTATTGTAGCTAAAATAGTCTAACAAAATCACAGCATGTTTGGAAGGTGACATTTCATAATTTTCCAGCTTTTTGGATGAAACTGAGTTGAATTCTGTGCAGTGTTGACAGTACTGCACTCTTATTGCTAGTTGAAAGAATGCATATAATGTAAAAAATGTATATTTGAATGAAATATACAGATGTTTTTAACATGATTAACATGTTGCTGGCACGTTTTTAGCATTTTCTGGCATGATTTATATTGTTAGCATGTTGTTAGTGCCGTTAGCATGTTGTTAGCATGCTTCTTGCATGATTAACGTGCTGTTCACAAAAAAACTGTTAACAACCAGCTAAAACCAGCTGAATCAGTAAAAAACCTAAGTTGATATGATTCTTTAGGGTCTTAATGAAAAGTCTATAATATACTTTAAAAATTCTCAGTGGTAGTGTAAAACAACACCCTTTTTACCTTGCCAAAATCAGCTCTGCAAAAATCATCCCATTCTGGTCGAGGCTGCTTTAAATGCAAATGAGCTCTGCTGGCCCCGCCCCTCTCTTCTCTCTGCGGAGAGACGAGCCTGTTTACTTTAGCCGCGTTTAGCCACTAAACTTGCTAGCTAGAACATTATTAGGAAAGGCGATCGCAAAGATTCATAAAAAAAAAAACACCTTAAACTCACTTCTGCTGTAAGTGAAGCTGGATCACGAATGATTTGCACAAACATAGACGGATATATGTAGATCGGGAGGCGGATTCCCTTCACAAACAAACATAATCCACTGCATCTTCAGCAGCTCGGATGTCAGGAGTAAATGACAACCACTATGTTCATATTTACATCCAGCAATGCAACACAACACCTCAATCATTCAAATTGTGTCTAACTTACATCCCTGCTCTTTCATCAAAACATGGAGGTTGGACTGATCTTAGGTAAGACGCTCATGTCAAATTAACTATCATGGGAGCGGCCTCTGTGGGTGTGACGGCACACCGACAGGCATCTGAGAATGGCTCAATTTGAAAAAAGGAATATTATTTTTACAGATTAATTAAAAACCACTGCATGGATTTTTATCATTATAGGGTAGATTTGTACATACACTGCCAACACACATTAATGTTCAAACAACATGAAAAAGTGAACTTAGCATCCGATGACCCCTTTAAAACCAGCTGGTGGTCTAATAACCCAACATACTGTACACCACAAGTCTCATTGTATATGAGCCAATATTGTCAATGAAAGTCTATGAGATTTTTGGTGGTTTTGATAGTCTGGTTTCTGAAAAACGTATCAGATCAGTTAGAAACAATACAGCACACCAAGTCAGACCAGTTTAAAGGACTGACCCGAGTTTGGTGATTGTAACTTTAAAGGCATAATGTGTAAGTTTTCACCGCTAGAAGGCGCATATTCAAAACAAATGAAGAAACAAAGGTGTAGTTTGATGACGCCGTGATTGCGTGTGGAATCATGGGAGTTGTTTTTCAGGATTTCTTTAAAAAAGTATGAATTAAAGTATTGATGTTGTTGTTGTTGTTGTTTTTTTATTCATTCCCAAATTTGAATGGTATCGCTGTATCACTATTTCTACAAAAATAAATAAATAAATAAATAAAATTAACCGGCACAACTGTTTTCAGCATCAGAAATGTTTCATGAGCAGCAAATCGACATACTGGAATGATTTCTGAAGGATCATGTGACACTGAATAATGATGCTGAAAATTCAGCTTTGCTTTACAAAACTAAGTTACATATTACAATATACTCGCATTGAAGCTAAAATATGTCAAATATCACAGCATGTTTGGAAGGTGACATTTCATACTTTTTCAGTTTTTTTTTTTTTTTGAGTTTTTTTTATTAAACTCAGTTGAATTCTGTACAGTGCTGACAGTACTGCACTCATGTTGCTACATGATAGAATACATAATATGTACAAAATGTATATTTGAACGAAATATGGCAAAATGCATTATATTGCCAGTTAAAGTAAAATGTAAAAATTCGCAATTCACCCACCCATGGCAGGTGAGGCAGAAATGTAATTTTGCGCCTAGCACTTACACACACACATCTCTTCTCTGGAGGATTTGAGCTAAACGCTGCCCATCAGACACCAGAAGAATCCTGAGTGCCCAACTCGCTGCCAGGTGTCCATGGCAACGTCAGAGTTTTTCCCGTCTCCGCAGAGACCTGCGGGAAAATGACAGATTCTGAGCCGAACAAGAGCTAGTGAGAGAGACAAAGCTGATGAATCAGTGTCAGAGATCCATCTGCTGATTACTCACTATGACTCTGAGCAGAATAAACTAATAAACAGTGTAGCTTGACCACTAATCATCTCACATTCACCTGTAATTTCATTATGTTGTTTTGTTTGCGTTATTTTAATTTCAGATATATGATGACAATTTTAATATGTTTATACATTTATTAGACATAAGTTTGCAATGTCATTACTTGATGTGAATAGATCATGTTTATTGCTTGTGCATCCATGCTAACACAAAATACAAAAATAAAAGCTAATTCAAAATATGAATTCAAATCTATGAAAGTGTAAATGCCACATTCTGTCATGAAACTCTAGATGGCGCAGGCTGATGGGTTGTTAATGCAAATTGATGATATTCACAGTGTTAAACTACTTGCCACAAGCTGATTGGTTAATGTTACATACACAGCCAATAAGCTTGCTGCTTTACATTTAAATATCTGGTTAGGATTCAGTTTCAAGAGCATTTTGCAGCATGCTTTCAGAGTTATTCTGAAACATTCCACTTCCTCAGCTCCACCTGTGTAGATTTGCTTTGGATTATTATATATGCTACTTGTGCAGCAGCAATATGTTCGTATGTATTGGCGGTAGCAAGTTCCTGTACTTGCTTTGAAGCAGCAGCGATAATCAACAGCAGCAGGAATTTAGCAGCATAGCAGATCTATTCCGCCAAGACCAAATACATTAACATTGTCATATCCATTACCATGCTAAAATCTTCTCAGAGTAGTCATGATCGAACTAAAATAAACACTGTTTATTAGTGCTCACCACAAATAAATTTTCTTTGCAGAAAAAAACAGAACAGCAAAAAATGATTTTCTTTGGCCTTAATGTTAGCGAGTTTGATTTCCTGCAGGCGAGCTTAAGGAAAGGTTTGTTTTTCAATGAAACATTGATTGAGCGTTCAGTTTTTTAGCATCACATCGAGAACAAAAGCAGACAAAGCAGTTTAAGCACTTTAAAACAGATGGGAGTAGTTTTACAGTTTAATATGGACTGAATTGCTCCACGTGATTAATGCATATTTATTTATCGACTATTAATGTGTGTTAATAAATGTATTATAAATGCAGTTGGAAAAAGGTCTGTAAAATAATGTTTTGGATTGCAAAACTTGTAGACGTTGCTGTTGTGGTGTTTGTGTGTTAGGGGATCACAGCAGAAGATCAGTTTCTATACCACTGGGTTACTGATATTAATTAAGCTGGCTTGAAAAAGCGTACTGATCTGCTACATATTATTTTATTTAAACAGTGTCTCCTCCTAGAGCTTTAAAGTTGCAACCACCAAACCCATTTCTAACAGATTTGATGTACAGTTTTCATAAACCAAACTATCAAAACCTCCAAAAATCCCATAGACTTTAATTGACAATGTTGACTCATATACAATGAGACTTATGGTGTATGCTGGGTTACTAGACAACCAGCCTAGGCTAGTTTTAGCTGTGTTTTTATTTTATTTTATTTTGTATTTTTTATTTTTTTGTTGAATCAGCTGGTTTTAGCTGGTTGTTAACTGTTTTTTTTTGTGTGAACAACATGCTAATCATGCAAGAAACATGCTAGAAACATGTTAATCATGTTAAAACATGCTAGTCATGTTAGCAACATGCTAACAACATTTTAACAACATGGTGATAATGTTAGAAACATGCTAACAACATGCTAAAAATGTAAATAATGCTAGAAAAAGGCTAGAAACATGCTAATCATGCTAAAATGCAAACATGCTGGTTGTTAACTGTTTTTTGTGAACAACATGTTGACCATACTAGAAACATGCTAGCAACATGCTAGCTACATGGTAATCGTACTAACAACATGATAACAACATGTAAATCATGCTAGAAACATGCTTGCAACATGTTTATCATGTTAAAAACATGCTAATCATATTAGCAACATAACAACATTTTAACATGTTAATAACGCAATAAACATCTTAGCAACATGCTAATCTTGCTAGAAACCTGCTAGCAACATGTTAATCACGTTAAACAATATGCAAACAACATGCTAATCTTGCTAGAAGCATACTAGAAACATGGTGATAATGTTAGTAACATGCTAACAACATGCTAAAAATGTAAATAATGCTAGAAAAATGCTAGAAACATGCTAATCACGTTAAAATGCAAACATGCTGGTTGTTAACTGTTTTTGTGAACATGTTAACCATACTAGAAACATGCTAGGAACATGCTAGGTACATGGTAATCATACTAACAACATGTCAGTCATGCCAGAAAAATGTTAGAAACATGCTCGCAACATGTTAATCATGTTAAAAACATGCTAATCATGTTGGCAACATGATAACAACATTTTAACATGTTAATCACGCAATAAACATCTTAGCAAGATGCTAATCTTGCTAGAAACCTGCTAGCAACATGCTAATCATGTTAAAAAATATGCAAACAACATGCTAATTATGCTAGAAACATACTAGCAACATGTTAGCAACATGCTATCAACGTCTATCTAATCTAGTTATCTCAACTTTAAAAATTTTCTTTTTTCTTTTCATCTAAAGCTTTTACAACTACTTGAAATTTTCAGTCAAGGCTTTTTCAAGCCAACTTCAGTTGTTTTTTTTCCCCACACGAATTCATCTAGATATTAGATTATGATATTAGTCAAAATCTGGCTTTTATTGGTTAAAGCTTGTGTTTTTGGTGATTAGGTGTTCAGATTTGATCAAAAGTGACAGTGAAGATGTTTGATGTGACAAAGATTTCTATGCTGTTCTTTTGAACTTTCTATTTATCAAAGAATCCAGAAAAATGAAACATATGGCAGTTTTTCCAAAAATATGAAGCAGGACAACTGTTTTTAAGCTGTTTTGAAGCTTCGCATCAAAGGAATAAATTACATTTTACACTATCTTCACAAAGAATATAGTTTTTTGAAATTTGAAAGCGGTCCTATTATGCTCTTTTACAAAGTCTTGTTTTTGTTTTGGGGGAACATGCTTTCATGCTTTGTGGATCAAAAAACTCATCATTTTTCACATAATTTACATTATTACAATACATTTCTCCCCAGCCTGGCACATATGGTTTGATTAGTTCCAGGTCTAATGAAGGCCCGCCTTCCGAAAAACGGAATGTGTTGTGATTGGTTAGCTGTCCCACTGCATTCCAACTGGTGAATAGCTTAGACAGTGTTTCCGTCCTGCTACGCCCATTTGCCAAAGCAGTTAGCGCAAGCTGGATTAAAGTGATTCTCATGTTTAAAACATGGATATTTTTCTTACAAAAACGCATCGATTCGCTACAGGAGACCCCCGGGAGCCGTGTGAGGCACTTTTTATTATGGATGGACGCACTTTATTGAACTTATTTTGGACTGATGAAGAGAAACACCCATCTATGCCATTCTAAAGCTTGGGAGTGCCAGGATAATTTGTAATATAACTCCAACTGCATTCGTCTGAAACAAGGAAGTCATATACACCTAGGATTCATGGAGGGTGAGTAAATAATACGCTATAGAAGTGTTGGGTCCTATCATCAGCCTGTGAGATCGCTGATACATGATATTATCATGCTAATTTATTAAATTATTTTACATACTTAGTTTCATTGCCCGAAACCAGCTCCAGCATAAGGTTAAAAGCAGTCTAACTTAAAAGCAGTCTAACTAAATTATCAGAGAACATCATCACTGATTAGTCTAGCCTATTCCAGTGCAAGTTTATGCATTTTAAAAAACACTCTCGTTATAAGTGAAGCTATCTACACTGTATGATGAATAAATCTCTTACCACACACTGCACACGTCTGCGGCACGTTACTGCTCTGAAGCGGCCACTCCAGTCAATGCTTGTGTTTATACCCACCACACTGCGGCCTGTTGAAGCGGTTCTCCGCACTGCATCGCTAAAGTTAGGCTAATCCCCCATCTCATCCCTACCCAGCCCCCAACAATTTGAATTTCTGTAGGCGGGATTTAATTTAGTGATATTCTAATGGACCACGTTGTGACATCACAGCATGCAGAAAACAAGCGTTGTAGTCCAAAGGAGCCATTCGTTGTAGTTCTTGAAAATAGATTTTTTAAAAACAAAATATCTCCTTTTGGAGTGGACTTTGAGATTTGGAACTTTGTAAATCTTTTTTATACCCAAAGATACACACCACAAAGTGACTAAAGTTCAAAAAGTGAATTTTCTTTTCTTTTTCTGGAGACAAGACACACACACACACACACACACAAAAATTGTATTGTGAATGCAGATCGATCATGACAGCTCTCAGAAGATTTTCGCATGGTAATGGAATATTCTTGGTGGAATAGATCTGCTACGCTGCTGAATTGCTGCTGCTGTTGGTTATTGCTGTTGTTGTAGATTATTGCTGCTGCTGCAAATTAAGTACAAGAACTTGCTACTGCCAATACATACGCTGATATGGTGCTGAGTATTTAAGACATACTGCTGCTGCACAAGTAGCATATGTAATAACCCGTAGCAGATCTATACAGGTGGAGCTGGGGAGGTGGAGGGTTTCAGAGGAACTCTCAATGTGCCCTGCGAAATGCTCTGGTGAATGCAAACCAGCCATTTCAATGTAAAGTGTGAACCAATCAGCTTGTGAAAATCATCAGTTTGCATTAACGACCCATCAGCCTGCGCCACCTAGAGTTTCATGACAGAACTTGGCTTAAGAACTTAATTATGTTGCAGTTACGATTATGCAACACTGACAAACTGACCATCGCTTGCTCTCTCGGCCTGTAATACAGTAAAAGAAGCTGTGCTTCTGGTCTATGTTAATGTAGCTGACTCCATTAGTGTTTTATCGGACGTCTTGTTGTGTCCTAGTGTCCTGACGCTTTCAGAACAGCCAATAAAAACATCCCTGGAGATAAGACACAGCCATTATTCCAGCTTTCATTTTTACCTGTATTTACGTCCGGGCTCATCTCCAAGAGCACAGAGATGAGAACGCTATTATGAGCCGCCGCTTATCGCTCTCTCCGCCCTAGAGAAAGGAGCCTGAATTACCTTTACTATCACCACGACACCAAGTTTAACGCTTCAGTACTTGATTGTGAGAGTGAGTGACACATCAGCCGCAAGTGTGTGGATTAAAACCAGAGCGTTCTAGTTTTGCTCTTCGGCGTTTAGCGGGTTTGTTCTAGTTGCGTTGCTTAGATGGTTATAAAGTGAGTGCACTAATTCTGTCATGTTGAACATTAAATGCTAATTTGCTGGCTGCGCTTCTCTCTATTTAATGGGGGTTTGAGAGTTGTTGAGTAGATGCAGTGGATGTGCTGGTTAGTGCTGAGATGGCATCAGCTACCTTTACCCAGAAGGTTTCCAGACAGTCCCATATAGCGTTTGTAAAAGTACCCGGTGTCCCGTGAGAAGCTCGAAAGCAGAAAGAGCTGATTTTAAAGGCAGCGCTCTAGTTTTTGGCATTGTGTTGCTCATTCTCACCTTCAGTGATGAGAACGTGAGCTCTAATTTAGAAGCATTGTGTCACCTGCTCTCAGCTATGGTGATTTATAATGGAATTGCTCCAGTTTTGTTGAGTCACATCTAGGGCCCTATAATAATGTGTTTTGTTTTCCCCCAAATTCCATTTTATTTTTATGGATTGTTTTAATCATTTTAATAATAAAAAAACATGCCCAATCAATGAAAATAATAAAGGCTTCATAATATAATATAAAACAATTATTTAATTATAATTTTAACAATAATAGTGCCTCATAAACATGTTTTTTTTTTCATAATTCCATTTTTAATGGTTTTAATGGTTTCATTAATTAAATGTAATAATTAAGAAGCATGTCTAATCAATTGAATTTCTAAAACACTTTATAAACAATAATGTATAAAACAAAATGTATGTTGTGTTTAATTAACAATAATAGTGACCTATGAAATATTTTTCCCCAAATTCCATGTTTTCCTTTTTTTAACAATAAAAACACTTATTAACTGAAATTATAAAACATTAATTATTTAATATAAAGCAATGTAGTACATTTTTTTAGATTAATAATAGGTCTTATTTTAATAATTAATAATAGATTTTATTTTTCCCCAAACTCCATGTTTTCAGTTTTTCTGGATTTCATTTGAATGGTTTGATTTTATTTTAAATTATGTTTAATCAATTGAATTAATGCAGTTTTTATTATATAATATCAAATCTATGAAATGTTTTCCATTTTTTGGATTTCATTTTAATGACTTAAACACATTTTTATAATCAAAAAGCACACCCATTGATCAACTGATTGATCATTTTTGATTTATATCTGCTTTATTTTTTATTTTTTTCCAAATTCCATGTTTTCTGTTTGTTTTTCTAGATTCTGTTATTAGTTTTATAGATTAAACTATTATAATTATATGATACAAAATCTATAAAAATCTAAGTATTTATTAAAATGTAACAATAATAGAGCCCTATGAAATGTTTTATTTTTTCCCTCAAATTCCATTCATTTATTTAGAAATATTCCATGTTTTCCATTATTTTGATTCCATTTTGAATGGTTTAAATACATTTTAACAATCAAAAAACATGTCTATTGATCAGCTAAATTCACTTTATTAAATTACTATTAAACAATGTAATTTAAAAATGTAATTTTTTCCCCAAATTCTGTGTTTTCCATTTTTCTGGATTTAGTTTGAATGGTTTGATTTATATTTAAATAAATATCAATCAAAAAGCATATGTCTAATAAACTAAATTCATGACATTTTTATTATATAATATAAAATCCATAACATCTAATAATTTGTTAAAATGTTAACAATAATAGTCCCCTATGAAATGTTTTTGTTTGTTTTTTCCTTACATTGTGAATTCAACAGTTTCAATTTTTCTGGATTGTGTCTTTTACATTTTAAATAAAAAAAAAAAAAAAAAATGAAAATATATATGAAACTATATGAAAATGTAACAATTAAACAAAAGTAAACTTTTACCAAAAAAATAAATAAACTCTTATATTTGTAAGAACGAAGGCTGAGAAGTACATCATCGTTTGAGAAGTAATGTATTTCTGTCGTAATTTCTATTAATTTCAAGTTGACCCTTGTGTTTTCATGTATATCTAATGATAATTTGTCTCAAACTAAATGGTGAAAAGCTGGTGAAGTGACTCTCAGAGCAGCTCTGGAGATGAAGTTTGTGTGTTCATGTCTCATAGTGAGACGCCGGTGAGTTTCAGAATGTGTAACTGAGACACGGATAACAGTCAGAATTTACATTTACAGTCTTTTCTGCTTTAATATTCACAGACACTACTCAATATAACCATTTGAATAAGGCTACAGCCCAACTTTTGATTTATTCATCCAGAATTTAAAATTCCATGACATTCCGTGTTTATATTTAAAATTCCATTTCCATGACTAGATTCTGCAATTCCGTCCACTTTTTCTGCATGGGGAGTGAGTGTGAAAACAGAAAGACATTTCAGTGCAGTAACAAATCTTTGACTGCTCTGAGAAACACACACACACACACACACACACACATGCAGACAGACAGACAGGTGTGTTCAGGAGTCTAGCTGCATGAATAATAGATGGCTGTGTATCAAACTCCATTAGCTTCAGTGAGCAGATGAGCCACACGCTCACATCTCTAATGGTTTGAACGGTAACGGAGCCGTCTGCGTCTCACGTGACCTCGCTGCTTATCCCTTTATCTCTTTATCTGTCTGTCTGTCTGAATGTTTGTTAAAGTCACACATATGGCTCTCTAACCGACTGTGTAATATTATGAGGTATTATGGGAGTGAAATGTCCTCGACTGTCTCCTTCATTCCTCTTTCTGCTACATTTAATTTTCTTTCTGTCTTTTTCAATCACACTTTCCTTCTTTCTTTTCGGCGTCGGAGCTTTAAAATGATTCGGAGTGTGTCTCATTCGCTTCTTTTCCTTTTTTTTTTTTTTCTGCGGACGTTGTTTTCATTTGCTTCATTGCTCTCTTTCTCTCTCTCAGAACAACACCTCTATGTGCATGAGATTATGAACTGATAATTAGCCATCTGGATTCCATGCTGTGTGTGTGTGAGTGTGTGTGTCATTGCAGGATGTGATGCTCTGAATAATTCCATATTTAGATGAAATGACTGGCATTCAGTAGGATGACATTAATAAAGGCAGACAAACAGAGACGGTTCACATCACATTCACGCTGGAGCTGGCTGATATATGTGGAATATTTACTATAGAGTCAGTACTATTTTATTGGCAGTATAAAATTAACCAGTGATGATTGTAATGGTTTTAATGCACTTTTGTATTAGGTTGTAAGAGATTGTTAACACAGATATTTAATAACCTCTGATTAAAATCAAAAAATGCAATAGACTTAAAGGATTAGTTCACTTCCAGAATAAAAATGTCCTTATTTACTCACCGCCATGTCATCCAAGATGATCAGTCGTTTGAAAATGACTGATCATTTTGCTAAATAAGACCCTTATTCCTCGGCTGGGATCGTGTAGAGTCCATTGAAACTGCAATTTGGACCTTCAACCCGTTGGCCACCTTTGAAGTCCACTATATGGAGAAAAATCCTGGAATGTTTTCCTCAAAAACCTTAATTTCTTTGCGACTGAAGAACGAAGACATGAACATCTTGGATCACATGGGTGTCAGTAAATATCAGGAAGTTTTTTATTCCTGAAAGTGAACTTCTTTAAGATGTTGAGTTTATTTGTGTGAATGAATCATTTGTTGAGAATTGTGAATCAGTTATTTTAATGAATCTTTTGTTGATAATTGTTAACCAGTTCTTTATTTAATCACTGGACGTGGATTTTTAACCCTTGTGCAACCTTTTGGACATTTTTATCCTTTTCACTCTTGTTTTTTGTGATCATTTCACCCGTGTTATTGCCAGCTGCATACGTTTTGGCACAGGTGTGTATTTTTATTGGAATTTTACTATTTCACCGCCATTTCCTTTAATAAATCTGAAAATTTGTTACTTGGCTGCCATAACATTTTAAGTTCAGTCAACTCCAAATAAGTTTATTTAACTTGAAATGTTAAGTTATGCTAAGTGACTTAGATATTTGAGTTGATTCAACTTAAAATTTTAAGGCAGCTGGGTTACTTACCCAGCTTTTAAGTTTAACACAAATATCTAAGTTGATATGTAATATAACTTAACATTTCAAGTTGACTAAACTTAAAATTTTTTAAGGCAGTTGGGTAATAAATTATTTTAAGCTGACCCAACAAATTGTGTTTTTTACAGTATAGGTACAAAAAATTGTTACTATCAGCACCCTTTGGACAAAAATGTCCCCATTGAAACCCATTAAAACTGCAGTGCCATTTAACTGTAAAATGAGGACATTTTTGTTAGGAGGCTTTCATTCTGTTGGCAAGGCTTTAAAATTTATTTATTTATTTATTTTTTTTACTAGATGGTGCCATTTTTCAGATTTGGCCTATAAAGCAAATACTCGCTTTATTCCTGTTTTTTTTTGCTTCTGCATGTTATAGAGCCAATTGGATAAATAATGCAGCTATAATTGTGTGGGTGTGTTGGTATGGATGTCAGAGAGTGGTTTGTATGTGTGTCATAAAAAAACAAAACAAAATTGTGTTTGTGCATGTGTGTTCTTGTTACATTTTAGAAAAACTGCAAATCACAAATCCAACCACTGTGTGCACCAGCGGAGTTTTGCTGGCATCTTATGGGGAAAATTTAACACTGCACCTAAACAAAATCTTACTGAAAGCTCATTTTTTGAGATATCAACCTCAAATTTGGAACACAACTTGTTTGGATTTACGGCTTTGATTTTCCTGCAAGTTTAGAGTTCAAAATGTTTCATAAAATATATATTTATATAAAATATCAAAATATGCTTTCTATAAAAGCATTTTCATAAACTTAATCCTCTGTAACTTTTTTTTATTTCACTTTTTAAACTATTTCTGCATCATCAGTAATCTTCCATGGGTCTTCTTTTAAAAATGAGACCAAACTTAAGTCTGTGCTCCTAAGCTTCAATTTTTTATGACAGTTTTTTTGACACGGACATTTTGTCCACTATGGACCTATGTGTAACTTTTTTTTATTGATACACGAAGGTTAAAAGGATAGTTCACACAAAAATTAAAAATTGACGTTATTTTACTCACCCCAGGCCATCCAAGATTTAGGTGCCTATTTTTCTTCCATGGAACAGAAAGAAGATTTTTAGCTAAAACGGTGGTCAAACTGAACATTATTTACAACATTATTACCTGTAATCTATAGCCTCAGGCAGCAGGGAAATCCGATTCTTTTTCCAAATCTTTCAGACAGTTTCATTAAACACTGGCTTGTTCATGTAATCTCACGATAACGTAAACATAACCATTGGTCGTGAATTGGAAATTGTTTGTTGTGATTCAGCTCTTTTAATGAATCATTAGTTGTAAATTATTTCTTTTAATGAATCATTGGTTGTGAATTGTTTTATTAATTAGAATGAACTCAGGTAAAGTAGGCCACTTTTTGTAAAATGTGTCATTTAGATACCTAGATGTTTTTTTTCCCTTTTTCTTTTCTTAATTACTTTAGTTAACTTTAAAGTCCAGCTCTAATATTTTAATTTGAATACAATTCATATGAAGCACAAGATATATACCAGTAAACATTTTACCCTTAACAAAAAAGGTAAAAAAGCGATTTTGAAGTTGAGGGAGAACATGAAATGGGAGTTTTTCGACATACCCTAACTGTCATGAACCAGAAAAAAACAGTCCAGGCAGAGCAAGACAAGACGAGCGTTTGAGGTTGAAACTTATATAAATTGTATTATTTTTTATGAAAATAACCAATCGTTTCACTAGATAAGACCCTTCTTCCTCGGCTGGGATCGTTTCCAAGCACGTTTGGCATCGTTTGAAGCCACATTTAAACTGCATTTTGGAAGATCAAAATTGGGGCACCATATCAGTCCATTATATGGAGAAAAATCCTGAGCTGTTTCCCTCAAAAAACATAATTTCTTTACGGCTGAAGAAAGAAAGACATGAACATCTTCGATGACAAGGGGGTGAATACATTATATGTGAATCTGTGTTATGGAAGTGGACTTCTCCTTTAAATGACATTAAAGGGTTAGTTCACCCAAAAACGAAAATTAGCCCATAGTTTACTTACCTTCCAGACATCCTAGGTGTATATGACTTCCTTCTTTCATGGGCGGGGGTTTCTCTTCATCAATCCAAAATGCTTTATTGGACTTGTTTTGGACTGGTGAAGAGAAAACACCCATGCAATGATAAAGCTTGGAAATGCCAGCATCATTTTTAATATAACTCTGATTGGATTCGTCTGAAAGAAAGAAGTCATATACACTTAGGATGTCTGGAGGGTGAATAAATTATGGGCTAATTGTCCATATTTTAAAGCCTTATATTCTACATCTATATTTTTCTCCTCTTATTCTTTCTTCACTCCACAGACTGAACTTCATGCTTCGACTTCCTTTCTGTGCTCTCTTTCCTTTCTTCATCACTGACCTGAGTTCCTGACTGCAGTCTCACTTCTGTTTTCCAAAAAAGTAAATTAGAAATGTCTATAAAATAACCAGTGACTGCCAGTTTATGTAATGAATTTGGGTATAATTACTGAAGGTTAAAGGTCGGCCCACTTTACCTAAATCCCACTGGAACACATTCAGCCAAAGTGGGCCAGCAATATTTAACCATCTTACAAGAAAACTAACACATTTTTACAAAATGTTTTCCTTGCATTTTATTCCCTGTTGATGGTAGTAGAACAGAAACTGTCACAAAAATGTTTGTTTACATTTAGTGATCAACCCTATAAGTTATAAATGAAAATCTTATGTCAAAGATTTTTCTACCTTTCACCATGACACAGTCCTCTTTTGAGGTGTGACCACGCCCACCAGTGTCATACTGCATCAGCCAAAACTATTTTATCATTTAGAAAAATTGTGTCCCTTCAATTAAGAACCATTGTTATGCTCTGGAAGTGTAAACCCTTTGAGTAATTAAGCTTAAATGACCCATTTTACCTGATGGCCTACTTTGCCTGAATCCGCTCTAATAGTTTGTCATGAATTGTTAAACATTTTTTAAAGAATTGAATCAACTCATATAATGAATCATTTGTCATGAAACATTTGATGCAGTGAATCATTGGTCGTGAACTGTTAGTCAGCACTTTTAATTAATTGTCTGTTGTGAATAAGTTCTTTTAGTGAATCACTGGTTATGAATAATTAATCAGTTTAGTGAATTATGACTCAGAAATGTTTGTGCAAATCTCTGTGTGACTTTCATGCTGCTCTTGTGTCCATATATTAATGCAAATAAATTAACATAATCATTGTCCTTCCTTGAAATGAAAATATTGAAAATGAAATATTTAGCGTCTAAATCAATGCTAGAATTTTAGAACTTTATATGTGACCCCAGACCACAAAACCAGTTTTACATAACCATTTACATAACCATACATAACCATTTTTTTTTTTTTATTTAGATTTATACATCATAATCTGAATAAATAAGCTTTCCATTGATGATACATCTGAATATCTGGAATCTGAGGGTAAAAAAAAATATATATATATATATATGTATATATATATATATATATAATATATATTATTATATTTATATTATATATATATATATATATATATATATATATATATATATATATTGAGAAAATCGCCTTTAAAGTTCTCCAAATTAAGTTCTTAGCAATGCATATTACTAATCAAAAATTAAGTTTTGATATATTTATGGTAGGACATTTACAAAAGATCTTCATAGAACATCATCTTTACCTAATATCCTAATGATTTTTGGCATAAAAGAAAAATCAATGATTTTGCCCTATGTAACACAGGTTTAGTTTTCTCTAACGGTATTTGTCCATCATCTCACTCATGGGCCATTTTCAGTTTCTTTTCTTGTTTTCTTTTTCTGCGTCACTGACTTAAACGGCTGCTGTTCTCTCTCTCTCTCTCTCTCTCTCTCTCTCTCTCTCTCTCTCTCTCTCTCTCTCTCTTTCTCTCTCTTCTTGAATAATTTACACACTGCTGCATTTCCATTTCAGTCAGACTTTGGCAGCTGCATGTCACCGAGTCGTGAAAAAGAGACACAGAGAAATGATTTATTCTTGCTTTTATTTATTTATTTATTTATTTATTTTAATGTTACTTTTATTATTATTATTTTAAATGTTTGCTAATTGATAATTAGTGGCATTGAAGTAGTTGTAAAATATTATAACATTTTTCAAACAAATATTAAACCACCCAGAATACTGCCAAACTAGAGTTAGTTAATTTTAATACTGCTTACTTGTTTAATGGTTTTGCAGTATCGTTATTCTACTTGTTGTGTGATGCTCTGCTAATGCACACCTTCAGTTTTTGTCATGTCGGTAGAGAGCGAGAGGAGAGCTGGAATAATTAAAGCAGAAAAGTGAAACAGAAAGTGTAAGTCAGAGAGAGGTGTTGTTTTATTGTTGGAAGAGTTCTTACAAACAAAAGAACAGCACGAGAGAAAGAAAGTGAGAGAAAAGAGAAAAATATCCCATTATTTCCACATAAAACTCATCTGAAGTTTTTAGGAGTCCCACAGGTCTTTATTATATCTGTGTTCGAGCAGATTTTATCAGAGATACAGCAGAACAGACCTGTGTGTGTTTGTGTGTGTGTTTAGGTTACTAGATGCTGGATGATTATTTCAAGCACGTTTCTAGTTTATCTGATGCAATTGGAGTCTGTTGTTGTTGTTGTGTGTGTGTTTATGGCATTTCCTAGCATGTCTGACACCACATGCATTTCTTTTTGTGTACTGTACATCTGTGTCTTTTAATTTATGGAGAAATATATAGAAAATAATTTATGTGGTCTTTGCTGTCAGCACTTGCTCACTGTCTTACTGTTACATATTCAGTGTTAGTGAAACCGATTTTAAACTGTAGTTCTGAGTTCGCTCAGAAATGAAAATGTCCTCACCCTCAGGCCGTCCAAGATATATGAGTTTGTTTCTTCAGCAGATTTTGAGAAATTCAGAATTAAATCACTTGCTCTCCAGCGGATCCTCTGTAGTGAATGGGTGCTGTCAGAATGAGAGTCCAAACAGCTGATAAAAACATCACAATAATCCACAAGTAATCCACACCACTCCAATCCACAAATTATGTCTTGTGAAGATAAAAGCTGCATGTTTGTAAAAAACAAATCCATTAGTAGGATTTTAATCCATAATATTGTTTTTTTTTTTCCAGTGAAACTATTAAATGGTGTGAAAAATAGTGTTTATATAATTATAAACATTAAATATATTTTTAAATAATATAATAATGACAATTATAATCAAATTGGCCCACAATATTTACTTAAACACTGTAATAATATAATATAATATAATATAATATAATATAATATAATATAATATTTATATAAAATAATAATAATTAATTTTAATAAAATTTTAAAATAATATTTACTTGAATACTAAAAATATATAATATTTATATGAATACTATATATATATATATATATATATATATAAATTGTTATTAATGATTTAATTGTTTTTTTCATGTCACTTGTAATGCAAGCCTAATAAATAACCTTTTATGATTTTAATCCATGTTATTGTATTCTCCAGTGAATGCAGTAAAATGGTGTGAAAAATAATATAATATAATATGATATAATTGTGATAAATGATTTAATTGTTTTATTTATGTTCAAGTAATAATTTGTATTTATTAATATTAATATTTATTAACTAATTTTGGCGTTTTTTTATGCACTTACAGAGCAAGCCTAATACATAACATACATTTATTTATTTATTTTTTAATAAAATTGTCACATAATATGTAATATAATATAATATAATATAATATAACAATTCTATTATATTAATATTAAGATTTATTATAATTTCTAAATAATTTGTCATTTATCGTGCAAGCCTAATGCAAAACTTGTATAGATTTTTTTATTTAATTAATTTATTTTTATTTTATTTTAAATAATATAATAACAATTATAATAAAATCGACCCATAATATTTACTTAAATACTGTATTAATATAATATAATATAATATAATATAATTTTGATTAATGATTTGATGTTTTATTCATGTCACTTATAGAGCAAGCCTAATACATAACTTTTTTGTCCATTTTTTTATTGGAATAATATAATAATAACAATTATAATAAAATTGGCCTATAATATTTACTTTATAATACTTACTATACTGGAAAAATAACAATAATATAATATAATATAATATAATATAATATAATATAATATAATAAATAATAATAATAAAACACTATTAAATGTTATAATGTTACATACCCTTAAACACTGAATACAAAATCAGCATATTGCAATATTAAAAATAGTTTTAAGTTGGGAAGTCTTAAATGTTTTGCAAGTTTTTTTTAAATAATATAATATAGTATAATTAGAATAATCAGACAATAAATCAATAATTGTGACACACCTACTTATCCTAAGACTGTATTTATTCATTCATATGAGAAGAATGCATGCATTCAGACTGCAGCTCTATTCTTTCTATTTATTTAAAACAAGAGCTTTAGACTGAAGAGAGAGAGAAGAGCAAGTAAAATGTGCTGAGACAGACTTCTCTTATCAAACTCCCCAGAGATAGATGAATGTGTGTGTGTGTGTGTGTTTGTTGTGTGTCTTTGTAATTGCTTGCTGTGCTGTTTTCCTGTGTCCTTTTGTAGTGGGTTTGTATAGAGAGGCTATTTCTGTCCCGCCAATTTATGGCTCTGACACACATTTACTCACACGCACGCGGTTATCCGTGTGGATGCCCTGTCCTCAGAGCTGCGGGAGAAATGATTTAGCTTACTCGTCCATCAGCGCAGGAGAAAAGAGACTGAGCGCTGCAGCGCTGCTCTTCCGGACGGACGTTCATCACTATAAATTATGCGCACGGCCTTGAAACGCCCAGGTGTCTAACTCTGCTCCCGCGCACAGGTGAAACTATTCGATAAAGAGCACAGCGACCAGAGGATATCTGTCGCTCCGGATGAATATTAAATACGTCACAGGCAAAGTAGACGGGGAGAGATGGATGTTTGAGAAAGACTGACAGTTTCAGGGGTTTATAGTGGATTATGCAAAAATGAGGCGATGCGATGCAGATAGAAAATAATAGGGTTTTATAATGACAAATGAAATATATGCAAAAACTTAACCCTAGCTAGGTCATTTTGACCCAGAGAGAATTTTCTTTTTCCTGAAAATCCTAGTTAATGTTATCACATTGGATTAACATTTAACACCAAAATGAAATTTTATTACTGTAAAAAATGGTAACCTGCAATTGTTACCTTAAAGGAGTCATGACATGAGAAATCAAATTTGCCTTGATCTTTTGGCAAATAAAAAGGTCTTTGTGCTATTAAAACATCCTGCAAGTTTCATAGCTTTAAACATCCTCCTCATTATAAACAAAGTGTTTATTTCAAAAGTGGTTCGTTTGGATCTGAGGTACAAGGTGACATCACCCGGGCACAAACATTTGCATAAACACCTTCGGAGCAGACATCAACAAATAGTCTTCTTCTCACCATAGGCCCCGCCCACTAGTTTTTCATTCGCTTAATGGCTGACACACTGAATGCGAGTGTTGTGTTGTGTCAAAAACAAATATAAATTACAATCACTGTCACTATCTTGTCTACACTGGATACAGTATACAGATGTGCATTCGCTTTCTGACAGTCCACGCGAGTCTGTCGTCAGTAGGACAGATGAACTGAAAGAACGTTTGCTTTGACGCATTTGGTTTAAACAACTTGTTTGCGTCATTGTGCAGATATCAGAAGGACCCCAGCGTAGGTTACAAGTGGATAGTTTATTTTTAATGTCATCCCGGATCATGTCAGAGGATTGATCCGAGCATGTTGTTTTGTAAACGAGGCACAGTGTCATGGAGGGTTCACAAAGAAACATTTGTTGAAAGATGAAGCAGTACTAGATCTGACTGCAGCTGCATCACAAACTGTAAGTAAATTACTACATAATGCTTTGTCTGGAAATTACCGTTGTTTTTTTATCATGTTGTTAAAGCACTCACATGCAATAGCGAGGGGGCGGGGCGTTGATACTGTTTCCTTTGCAATGACGTTAAGACCAATCATAACAATGACCAATTACTGGTAAGGTTTAAAAGACCCGCCTCTTAAAACAGGTCATTTTAGACAAAGGGTCAAAATGAGGATTAGGAAATCCACTTCCAAAATAAAGATTCACATATTGTCACGTTCGTTGTACTGAGAAATGAGGTGAGGGTCCAAAATGCAGGAAGGGAAAATTTTAATAAAACAAAACACAAATAAACATAAACCAAAAGGCCAACACGGCACAACACAAACTGGAAACAAGGATCAAAAATCAAAACCGAACCGAACACACACGAGGACAAAAGACAATGCAGACCTGAACAGGAGTGAGAAGTGAGAGTTCTTATACAATAGTCCAGAGTGTGAACAGCTGTGAGCGTAATCAGTGCAAATGACAAGACAGACGTGAACAATCAGGGGAGTGCAGTGCAAGGGGAACAGCGACCTCGAGAGGCTGAGGGAAGACCCACAGCCCCGATCATGACACATATAATGTACTCACGCCATTGTCATCCAAGATGTTCATGTCTTTCTTTCCTTAGTCATAAAGAAACAGTTTTTTGAGGAAAACATTTCAGCCATAATGGACTGATATGGTGCCCCGATTTTTAACTTCCACAATGCAGTTTAAATGCGGCTTCAAACGATCCCAAATGAGGTTGTAAACAATCCCAGCCGAGAAAGAAGGGTCTTCTCTAACATAACAATCGGTTATTTTCATACAAATAATACAGTTTATATACTTAATGTCAAACGCTCGTCTTGTCTCACTCTGCCTGAACTGTTTTTGTTCCGGTTCATGACAGTTAGGGTATGTTGAAAAACTCCCATCTCATGTTCCCCCACAACTTAAAAATCGTCCTATATCGCTGTTTAACCTTTTTTATTAAGGCTGTTTGATCTTTTTTGCATGTTCACTTTGCAAAGACTGGGTTGGTACTTCTACAGTGATGCAGGATGATTTTGAAATGATTTTTGATGTTGAGGGAGAAAATACGATTGCAGTTTTTTGACATACCCTAACTGTCTTGAGCCAGAATACACAAGAGTTCAGGGAGAGAAAGACAAGACGAGCGTTTGAGATTAAAAAGTATTTAAATTGTATTTTTTTTTTTTTTCATGAAAATAATCAATCATTACCCTAGATAAGACCCTTCTTCCTCGGCTGGGATTGTTTACAACTGCATTTGGGATCGTTTGAAGCCTCATTTAAACTGCATTTTGGAAGTTCAAAATCGGGGCACCATATCATAGCATAATTTCTTTACGGCTGAAGAAAGAAAGACATGAACATCTTGGATGACAATGGGGTGAGTACATTATATGTGAATCTTTGTTTTGGACATGGACTTCTCCTTTTAAAATAATAATTGTTCCACCTATTTATTTGTTTTTTGTGCAATATATTAACATTATAAGTAAACCTCAAGGAACATAATAACATGATAAAAAAAAAATCTGTCATGACCCCTTTAAAGAGCTACTGTATTTCTACCTCATTTAACTTATAATTAGTTTTTGTTGGTATAAATTAATGTATTTAGGTTGAGTTCAGTGATATTGCATTACGTTTTTGACTTGAATAAAAGATACTTGTCAGGTGATAATATAGGATAATATAGGATAGTGAGAAAAGCCAGCCATTTTTGACTTATAAAACTTACAATTTTTATTTTTTTATGTATTATTATTATTATTATTATTATTATTCGATTGCAATGGCATGAGGGTGAGCAAATGATTACACAATGCTTTCTCAAATTTCACTGCAAAAAAAAGCAAAAATGTGTATTGTCAAGACTAATAGACATGCTTCTATAGGGTTGTCACTAACAATTATTTTGTAATTTGTAATTATTTTGTATTTTGCAGTTATTTTGATTATTTTATAATCTGTCAATCATTCTGATGATTAATTGAGTAATCAGATAATTATAATTATTTTTTTGTAGTAATAAAAATAGACCTAAGTGAACAATAGCCTTTAAAATGACAAATTACATATATAACAGCAATGAGGCAATATTAGTGCAAATTAGTATCAAAAGCAAGTAATCATATGGTTTTACTGAACAAAACGTAAAATACATAATGCATTATAAACAACAGAGCAAATGTACATTGTAACAAATTACTGCAGAGGGCGCCATCGGCCTGACGATTGTTTTTATACTTTACTGCGCAATCTAATCCGTGTTTAATATTGACTCAACAACATTTAACTAAAATGTCCACTTAATCTTTAATATTTGACCATTTCTTTATGATAGAAAAGCTACAGACATGAATATGTGGACATCAAAACGTGTAAACTCAGAGTGAGGGTATGAGCTTTTATTTTGAAATTGCGATGAGCAGTTAGCATATTTGAGAAAGATAGTGATGTATTCTCCTGAGTTTGCATAGGTTAATAAATGCTTAACCTTACAAATCTGATGACTTAGTGCATGTTGCATTCACAGATGAACGTTATAATAAACCCAAACTCACGACAATATACAGAGATGGAGTTTGAGATCCTCCACACATGTAAACAATATCAGTTCGTGTAGTACTCTGAGATAATAATTAAAGCGTATATATCATCGCATATGTTTATTTAATTAAATTATAGCATTTGTGAATTCTAAATAGCATTATGCTTTATGGTTTTTAAATGGGTTTAAAATGTGGGATTTGCCACTTCCGGTATTTTGCAGATTACTCGACATGGGCAAAATGCAGTCGAGGATTTTTTTAAATTGAATGCTGAGAATGAAGGAATCATTGCAGCCCTACATGCTTCTTTGATAGTCTCACTTCTGTTGATTGTCTCAAAATCCAGGTTTTGGACAGTTAATAGGGCTGTGTCTCAAAAACATCGTAAGGGGGCAGTTGTGGGCTTGTAACCCAAAGGTGGTAGGTTTGAGTCTCGGTACCAGCAGGGATTGTAGGTGGGAGGAGTGAATGACCAGCGCTCTCTTCGACCCTCAATACCACAACTGAGTAGTATTGGCCAGTACAATATAACTCTGTTATATTGTTGTTTGCTTGCTAGATTTTTGACGCATGTGAAAAAAAAAAAAAAAAAAAAAAATATATATATATATATATATATATATAGATATGTATATATTGAACACATTCCTAATTAAACTTCTCCACAAAATGACAGATTATTGTGAAGATACATCCATCATTTACATACAAAACAACTGAACTTAAGAAAACATCAGGCAATCAAGCAGTTTCATGACAGAACTTTAGTAATTACATCTAAAACATGGCAACCAAGCATGAAAATGATGAATGTACTGTATATTTGTCATATTAATAAGACTTATAAGCTGGTAGTGATGCTTGAGTTGTTATTGCTTGTTATATACATATACATATTTTTGACACAGGAATACATTTTATTCCACATTGAGAAGTATTGTTCTAAATTGTAAAAATATTTCACAATTTTTACTTTTTTTTTTATCAGCCTTTGTGAGCAGAAGAGACTTCTTTTAAAATGTTCTTTAAAAAAATGTTGCCTTTTAGTGTATATTTGTGCTAAACTCAATCTTAGCTCATTCTTCACTCAATCGCTGGTGAGTGAAATCTAACAATTTATTAGCCAGTGAACAATGGTCAACATTATTTAGTTGCCTAGTATGAAATTTAGTTGCATATGCTTGTGATTTACTCACAGTGTAGATGTTTGCATTGGTGCCAGTAGTTTGTACAACCTATTTAAGCTTATGCTTTTGGAAACACATCTCTGCTTGACATATATTGGTGTAGTTAACTATTTTTTTTTTTAAATGTTGAATCAGCAACACAAAACACATAAATAAACATCAATGTTCATTAAAAACTAGTTAAATAATTAATGATGAATGTCTATATATAAATGAAATATCTGTATCAGAACAATACATGCGGAAAGAGAGCCAATATAAGAGACGAGTGCGGTCAGTCTGCTCTCGCTTTACTCTCACAGTAATTATCTCATTATTTAATAAGATCTGTCCTGAAAAGCATATATAAATATGGCTTGACCCTGAGTTCACAGAGGAATAGAGATTGCATTTGACAGGAAACTGAAGCAGGAAAATGCATGTTTATCACTAAAGGTCTGATGATGTAACGGGTTCATAATGCTGCCAAACAGCCTGTATGTTTCCTCTCTTCTTCCTTTCTCATGTGAACTTTTATCATCTCCTGTAGCAGCTGTTTCGTGCTGTCAATTACCACAGACATTATTTGAACTATTTTCTCTTGCGATCAAAAGGTAGAAACATATTTGCCGCAAATAGTCTTGTAATGGATGAGAGGGCCAGAGGGTTTAAGAGCCGCTTGTTTTTTTGCAAAATCACATGAAATCTTATAGAAAGATTGAGTTGGAAAGCATCTGTGTTGTCTTTTTAAAGCAATAAACAGTTCAGGCGTTGAAATTTTAGTTTTTTTTTTTTTTTGCTCTCATTTTCTTGTTTCATATTTAGAGTCATTTCTTTTGAAATATTAGCTTGTCTTATGTTTTATTCTGTTCTCATGTTCTTGTCAGCGTTCATTGATTGTCTCCTGGTGTTTGTAGTTTAACTCATTAGTTTTGTGTATAAATACCCCTGTGATTCTCTTGATTATTATTGATGTTTCTTACAGCGAGTTTAGTAAGGCGTTCATGTCAGGTTTTCTGTTAGGTCATGGGGTTTGGTTTCTTGTTAATGTGATTTTTGTTTATTACTTCCATGTAAGTTTCACAAAATCTGAACCCAGTGTTCACAGATTTATATCAGTCCAATGGCAAACAAAATTAAGTTTTTTGAGGAAAACATTCCAGGTTTTTTCTCCATATAGTGAACTTCAGTGGGGATCAGTGAGTTGAATGTCTAAATTGTAGTTTCAGTGCAGCATCAAAGAGCTCTACACGATCAAAGTCAAGGAATAAGAGTCTAATCTAGTGAAACGATCTGCCTTTTTCTAAAAAAAAAAAAAAAAATGTTCGTCTTGCACTAGCTTGACCTCACGCATTACATAATCACATTGGAAAGGCCGCACGTTATGTGAGAGGAAGTACCGACCCAGTGTTTACAAAGAGATCGTGCAAAAAAATTTATAAATAAAAAGGTAAAAGAACGATGTTGGACGAGAGTTGGAGGAGAAAATTAGATTAAAGGGATAGTTCACCCAAAAATGAAAATTTGATGCTTATCTGCTTACCCCAGGCCATCCAAGATGTAGGTGACTTTGTTTCTTTAGTAGAACACAAACAAAGATTTTTAACTCAAACTGTTGCAGTCTGTCAGTCATTTAATGGCAGTCAATGGGATCCACAGCTTTGAGAGTCAAAAAAACATACACGGACAAAATCAAATTAAACCCTGCGACTCGTGACGGTGCATTGAGGTGTTAAGACATGAAACAATTGATCTGTGCAAGAACCTGAGCAGTATTTATGTCATTTTTTATCTCTGATCTACTGCAATGTCCAACTGTCCTTAGTGCGTTCACAACATCCGACGCATAATGTGTCAACGTGCTCTGGCATATACAAGAGCAACCGTAACTTCAGTCAATCAGGCTTAAAGTTGGGAGTCGGTGAAAAGTCAACACTCCCGGATGAGTTTGCACAAGCAAACGTAATCTTTTAATTTTTAATCGGTTGCAACAATCAGGATAAGCACAAGTAATTACTATTTTGAGTAGTCATCTAGGGCTGTCGCGATAATATCGCAATACGCAGGTGGTAACTATCCCTTTAAAATTTTAAGTGAATGGAATAGAAATATAGTAGACAACAACTGAAGTGGATCAAAAAAGTTGTCCTAAGACAAGAACGGGTATTGTTTTGGTTTTAGGACAACTTTGATTAAAGGTTTTGATCCACTTCAAATGTTGACTATTGTATGCATTAAAGCTAAACATTAAAAAAAAAAAAAAAACAATGTTGTGGAACATAATTATTTTATCCTAGACTTACAGAGCTTCAATAATAAAGTTTTAGATAAAGAACCACTTTCTCAAAACATACAGCATTAAACACTTGAAAATAGTTTCAAATAGTAGGTTAGTTTATATTACATCTTTGATCAGCATCATAAACTAGTGTTATTTGACTAAATTGGCCCCTAATAGAAAGGCTTGTAAAAGGAGTCAAATGGTGTAACTGGTTACACCACTTGACATTTCATTTTAAAATCAAATTTGACAGGTATTATCATGGACAGCTATGTGAGTACATAGCCTTGGTGGGAATATTTCAACTGCAATTTTTAAAGTTAATACTCATTTTTATAATATTGATGAATTATCAATGTATTCCTGAGGTCATACCATTTGACATGTATACCTAAGAATACCTGACCATGCCCTAAAAATGTCAGATTATCTCACATTTCAAAGAGAGTTACTAACCTTTGCATGCAGCAGTTAGTATCACCAGAGGTCCTTCTGTTACATGATCATCTTGCAAAATATTAACAAAATGGCTTCTTGAATAGTGGTTACACCACCTTAACACTTCAGGAATTTGACTTGACTCACATAATTCCCCGAATTAATTATAATATTCAAAAAAATTGTGCTCCATTTACTTTCATTTACTATTAAATAGTACTAATGTAAGATTATGCCACACTAGCTGATCTGGTGTTTTATTGAGAATTTCACCTTTTTTAAACAAGATCAGTTATTTGGTACAAAGTTTTTACGGTTACACCACACTGACATTTTTGCAATCATCCCGCAAATATGATCTCAAAATGAATTAAAACCAGAAAATTTAGACTTGGTCCACAAAAAAGAAAATGTATTCAATTTATTTTGAAATTTTAACCCTTTTAAATGTAATTAAACCATATGGACACAAAAAAAGTAGCGTCACGTCACTGACCCATATACATATAGGCTAACAATAGCCTAATGATTTTATTGTCAGGTTAAAGTTCTGATATGTGGACCGTTGTTTTGTCATTCTCTTGTGTTTACTTACTGTTTCAACGTGATTTAGTTTCAGTTTCATTGGTTTCTGAATATGACTTCCTTAGATTATAACACACCGACACACACACATATATATACTTGGCGGTAATACTGCATATCATGCTATTATATAATATTATATAAAATTACCACAAGAGAAATTCCTTCACTGCGACAGTCCTGTAGCCGTCGTACCCACAATCTCACTGTGTAAACACTGAGTGACGTATACGCGTGACAGATCGCTTCCGCACATGCGTCTACTATGCTAGAGCACGTTAACGTGTTGTGAACGCGCTCAAGACAGTTGGACATTGCAGTGGATCAGAGGTAAAAAATGACAGAAATACTGTTCCGTTTCTTGCACAGACCGATTGTTTTGTGTCTTAAAACCTCAGTGTATCGTCACGAGTCACAGGGTTTATTTTGGTTTTGTCTGCGTATGTTTTTTTGACTCTCAAAGCTGTGGATCGCATTGACTGCCACTATATGACTGACAGACTGTAACAGTTTGAGTTAAAAATCTAGAAAGTTTGTGTTCTACTGAAGAAACAAAGTCACCTACATCTTGGATGCCCTGGGGGTAAGCAGATAAACATCAAATTTTTGTTTTTGTGTGAACTTTAAGTTTTTTTGTTTTTTTTTTTGCCCTATGCTACCTTTTTGAACTGGAGTACACAGAACTAACCAAACATGATCTTTCCAATGTGATTCGCGGAGCTAGTCCAAAATGAGCATTTGTGGTTAAGAAAAAGTATATAACTTTTTTGTTTTGTTTTGTTTAGAAAATGACAGATCGTTTTGCTAGATAAGACCCTTATTCCTTGGCAGAGATTGTGTAGGGTTCTTTGAAGCTGCATTGAAACTGCAAATTGGACCATCAACCTGCTGATCCCCATTGAAATCCACTATATGGAGAAAAATTCTGGAAGTTTTTCCTCAAAAACCTTAATTTCTTTTCGACTGAAGAAAGAAAGACATGAACATCTTGGATGACATGGGGGTGAGTAAATTATCTGGAAATTTGTAATCTGGAAATGATCTAATCCTAATGTCAACATATCACATATAAACACCAGTCACAAACACATGAATCCTGTCAGGTGTTTTCCTCTGTTCATGTAGTTTCAAGTGCGTCTCAGAGCGAGGATGAATCTGTCTCTCAGTGATGGAGGGATGAAACGCAATCCCACGAGTCCTCAGGCGTGTGGAAAAGCTGCATGAGTTTCTCTCTTCCGGAGTGTGTTATGGATAAACTCTCTCTGGCTTTTCCAGTCCCGCAGGAGTCTGCTGGGAAGCAGACGGGCCGTGTTAAAACTAAATGAACACATTGATTTATTTCCTCTGTGAAGTGGGACCGGGGCTCATGGGAATGACATGTGTCAGATAACACACACACATACACAGCGTGAAGGCGCAGGAAACACGTCTCGTGCTGGTGCGGTATCTGTGTATCTGTGATGGGATCAGGTAGTCGTCGGTACAGAAGGTGAACTCACCTCGTGTTATCGCACACACCTCGTCGCGCTGCGTTTGGATGTGAGAAATCGAGTCTGCAGCAGGCGCCGCGTGTGTCGTCAGCTGTGGGTTCGGTTGCATCTGATACTTCTCTCTATTTCAGTTTCACATGTTTCGTTAGGCTGAAGTTTGGATGGTAAGCCATGTTCAGACTGGATTCATTTTATGTCAGTTATTTTTTCTTATAAAAACAAGGAGTTCATGTGCTGGTAAATTTTATAGCGTATTTATTTTTTTCTATAAAAGTCCTTTACATTTTTTCACATTTATGCAGATGCAAAACTGCCTAATGAAATGTAGATCCAGGTTGTGGTAAAAAGCTCTGAACTGGGCGCTGATGGAAGTGATCTGCATCTAGAGTTGAGGTCAAAAGTTTACATACACCTTGCAAAATCTGCAAAATGTTAATTATTTTACCAAAATAAGAGGAATCATAAACATGTATGTTATTTTTTTTTTTATTTAGTACTGGCCTGAAGAAGATATTTCACATAAAAGATGTTCACATATAGTCCACAAGAGAATTTATAAAAATGACCCCGTTCAAAAGTTTACATACACTTGTTTCTTAATACTGTGTTGTTACATGATCCACAGCTGTGTTTTTTTGTTCAGTGATAGTTGTTCATGAGTCCCTTGTTTGTCCTGAACAGTTAAACTGTCTGCTGTTCTTCAGAAAAATCCTTCAGGTCCCACAAATTATTTGTTTTTTCAGCATTTTTGTGTTCAAAAGTTTTCACCCCCCCAGCTCTTAATGCATTGTGTTTTCTTTCTGGTGCATCAGTGAGCGTTTGAAAATTCTGTAATAGTTGCATATGAGTCCTTCTGTCGTCCTCAGTGTGAAAAGATGGATCTCAAAATCATACTGTCATTGTTGGAAAGGGTTCAAATACACAAAAATGCTGAAAAACCAAAGAATTTGTGGGACCTGAAGAATTTTTCTGAAGAACAGTGGGCAGTTCAACTGTTCAGGACAAACAAGGGACTCATGTACGAATACCACTTTTAAAAAAAATGCTGTGGATCATTGAAGAATCAAGTGTATGTAAACTTTTGAATGGGGTCTTTTTTGAAAATGTAACTTTCTCTTGTGGACTGTATGTAAATGTCTTTTACGTGAAAGTTACATTACGTATTTTGGTATTTTATTTTGGTAAATTAATTGACATTTTGTATATTCTGCAAGGTGTATGTAAACTTTTGACCTCAACTGTATGCTTTGGTCATCGTACTGTATATGATCCAGATGTAGTATCTAAAAACAAGACTTTCTCAGCTTTTCTCAGCTACAGGAAAGCTAAACAATACGTTCAGCTTCAATCTAAACAAAATCTCCATGTGACAAGCTTTTGTGTATTTATAAACAGATTAAGTGAGTTTACAGTGTGCTGATAATGTTTGTCGAGTCATGGATAATTTCCTCTGTCTACTCAACCGCTTTCTGAGTTTTTTAGGTGTGCATGTATTATAGAAACCACACACATCCATCTAACTCACTCATGTGTGTTTGTTTGGTGTTTATTGATTGAATTAAGTTGTTGGTCACAGCGCTTTCATCGTTTCCGATTTTCACATCATTTGTCACAAACGCAAAGCAACAAAGCGTTTAATGTGTTGGCTGTATCAAGTTATTTTGCTCAAGTTTCGTTTTTGCTAAAAGAAAGTGTATTGGCCTGACAAAGGGGAAGACTTGATGAAAGGCACACACAAAAACTTTGATTCACTCAGAGACCGAATGGAAGATAAAGCAAACGCATACAAACACAGCAGTGATTGATCAGGAAAACAGAAAAATTGCATGATTTACTTGGTTAACCTTATTGTCTGTATTAAATATTAAGTATTTAAATATCATATTACTAAGACATATTATTGGACATATAGTGTGACGACTGATATTTCTGTCATTTTATGTACTCTAAGTACCTGCTATGCTGTTATCAGATTTCATTGATTTACACTGCAAGCTATCAGAATTTTATCTTACTTTTTGTCCATGTAAATATCAGCATCTGCACCAAATGTCAATTTTTTGCTCAGTCTGAATAAAACTGAGCTGTTTTTCCTCTATATTCTCACTTTATCAGACTATATGAGCCATAAAAGCCTGATGGATCAAATATGACGCTCAACGAAAAACACATTTTGGGTTTGAAGATTCAATAAACTGTTCCATTTCAAAATAGATTTTTTTGACTATCCTTTTATATGTCAGGCTTTACAGGGCCAAAAATGCTAGATTCAGTTGCACGCAGCATCATTTGAACCTATTTTTAACTTGACATGCAACACTTGGACTGCAAAGTGCTGAAAAAACCTAAGAGATGCCCTGCAAGAGCCAAAAAATGTCTGTTTGATTCATGTCTGCACAGACCAACAATTAAAAAAACGCACAGATGGGTCTCGGCCCGTCTTTCCAAAACCCCAGAGATCTGGCTTTATTTATCTGTCGTGTACTTGAGCAGTCAAAACGACAAAACTGCACATCACTCATAAACACTGGTCCCACTCGTGGCGTTAAGCCCGTCTTAGCACTCTCTAGTTTTGTGCTCCGATGGGACCTGTAAACTTTACACGGGCCGTTATGTTCCCTCTGATGACGCTGTAAAGTTTACGCGTCAGATGGTGCCGTTGGCAGCTGCCCGTATGGTTTGAAGCTCTCTGCTTCTTTGTTTTTTGATATGCTACAGCAGGAGAGTGCCGTGGGCTTTGTTCTGTGCTCTCAGAAAACACCAGAGGAGAAATCAAGAGAAACGGAAAGAGAGGCCATGTGTACGTTTGTAGAAAATCTCATGTGTCTGAGCTGTTAACCTCTAGACCCCTCATTACTGCATTTCCCACAATCCTTTGGCTTTCAGTTCTGCCAGTAAGCGAGTTTGAGGTGTTCCACCTTGAGGTGAGTAAGCATGTCTGTAATACCTGGAGAAAGCCATCAGTTAGCTTTCCCGTACGTTTAATGCTTCAGCTTTGCTCACAGGATTTCAGTTCCAGTTGTTCAGATATTAAAGGGGTCATCGGATGCTAAGTTCACTTTTACATGCTGTTTGAACATTAATGCGTGTTGGCAGTGTATGTACAAATCTACCCTGTAATGGTAAAAATCCATGCATCACACCCACAGAGGCCGCTCCCATGATAGTTGATTGACATTAGCGTCTTACCTCAGATCAGTTGTAACTGTCCAACCTCCATGTTTTGATGCCGGAGCAGGGATGTAAGTTAGACAAGAATTGAGCGATTGAGGTGTTGTGTTGCTGGATGTAATAATAAACATAGTGGTCGTTATTTACTCCCGACATCTGAACGTTTGTTTGTGAAGGGAATGTGCCTCCCGATCTACATATATCCGTATATGTTCACGCGAATCATTCGTGATCCAGCTTCACTTACAGCAGAAGTGAGTATAAGGGTTTTTTTATGAATCTTTGCGATCGCCTTTCCTAATAATGATAAATAAGTTTAGCGGCTAAATGCGGCTAAAATAAACAGGTTCGTCACTCCACAGAGAGAAGAGAGGGGCGGGGTGAGCAGAGCTCATTTACATTTAAAGCAGCCTCAGCCAGAATGGGATGATTTTTGCAGAGCTGATTTTGACAAGGTAAAAAGGGTGTTGTTTTACACCACCATTGAGAATTTTTAACCAAAGTATATTATAGACTTTTCATTAAGACCCTAAAGAATCATATCAACTTGTGGAAAATGGGCATCAGACGACCCCTTTAAAGGGAACATGACACACATTTCATGTTAATCTTTAGAACCTATAGATTTATAAATTCTGTCAAAATTAGTGCTAATGCAGGCAATCAATTTTTCCAGTTTAACGGTTTAAAAATATTCAATGCAGGGGTGGGTCTAAGGTTGGCCACCCCACTCAAAATTGCTGCTTTTGTTTCTTTTTTATGAGAAGAAGTGTGTTTATTTAGACGCAGAATGTCTTTATGATCATTTCAAACAGGAGACTTTTCAGGCACACACTCCAACTTCACTTCAGCATCAGGTGTTAGTCAAACAAGTGCGAGAAAGGTTCAGGTGACGAGGGAGCTTCAGCAGAACAGCAGTAAACTGTGGTCAGATGAGATGTTGTCAGGTCATATGTCAGTAAAAACAAATTTAGCTGTCCTGTCAGCAGTGATGGGAATATAACGGTGTTATAAATAAACGGTGTTACTAACAGTGTTATTTTTTTCAGTAACAAGTAGGGATGTTACAATACTCAATATAATATCGAACCGTTCGGTATGACATCAACTGTTCAGTACGAGCTTGTGAATTGCGGTTTTCCGGTTTTGCATTTAAACAATTTCCTTGTTTTATTTCTCTCAAAGTTGAGATAACGTATCCCCATTTATATTTGAAAAAGCAACACACGCAGAGCATCTTCCCTTCTAACGAAATGCAATGAGCATATGCAACAGCATCAGTCGAGTGTTTGAAATAACTTCTTGTGATCTGACGTGGCTTCTTATCATAGAATGAGGCAGACAATATATTCTATACTGTATGTCGATTAGCAATGGCTTACAAATATACTTAATCATTATGAAAATACACAAGATGGCTTGAAGAACACAGATAAACCACATATTATTGCAGACGAGTGTTTATTGTCCTTACATTTCATAATTCAAAACATATAACGTTGTATCTTGTTTTTTTGTTTTTTTTAGTTACAGAAATAGCGATGTTTTTATCCATATTAGAGATTTCCTGCCCGGAACGTCATCAGTGTTATCTCGTTGACGCATATGTGGATTTTCTGCACGAGGGCGCCCTCTGGCGTACAGTATGAATGAAACCCATTCTATTTTGTGTAAAAATCAGAAAAATAATACCTCTCTCAAAAGAAATATTAAGCAAACATATAATAATCCATGTTTTTTTCCAGTGTACAGAGGTTTACAGGAGTATTTTGTTGTTAATTAGATGCGGAAAAAAAAAAAAAAAAAAAAAAAAAACAGCTATCAGAGCCGAACCGAAAACCGTGGTTAAAAAACAAGGTATGTATTGAATCGTGGACTAACTGTATTGTTACATTCCTAGTAACGAGTAATTAAACGAATTACTGTTTCCTCCGTTACAATGCTGTTACCGTGACTGACAATAAAATGTGGCGTTACTATAATTTATTATAATATTATGATTTTATTTTTCAGTTCATCTAAATGGATGCGCAGCGTACCTGTATTTGACGAACCGTGAACTCTAGTGTGAACGCACGACTAGCCGTCACTTTGTCTCACAGACACGCAGATAAAGATACAGAGCAAGAGAGTCTTATATACCATGCAGAATTGACGCGCTACATCTAAACAATATTCTTTGCTGTAATTTCCACTCAAAAAAGAATTCCTTTGGAATTCTTTAGCTTTTAAGAACAATTAAAAGCCAATTTCTACAGAGATAGCCATCTGCGGCTAAAAATAACTGTTATTTAATAACTTTTGAACCGCTAATCCAATCTGAATGCTTTAAAAAATACCTGAGATTCTAACAGGAACGATTGTTGACGCTTAGTCCCACCCCCGTGCCCAGATTGGTTCAAACTGTCATCTCTTCAACCAATAAACATAGGTTTTAGAATTTTGAAAAACAATTAGCATGCTTCTTTGGAAATTTGAGCAAACTCAAAGTGAAAGTGAAATGTGTTATGTGTGCATGAAAACAAACACAACATAACATATTTGCATGACAGCATTCTCTGAAAAAGCACAGAAAAACACACAATAGATCAGTTTGACATAAAACTAACCAAAAACAATGTTGAAAAAGTGGTACTTGTTGGATGAAGCACTGGAATTTAGGTTTTTACGTGGCTATGCGTTGTCCCAGTAAAAGAGAGGACAAAAAGAAAATTGGGACTTTAAATTATCTAGACTGAAAGTTCTCCTGTTTTCAGTAAAATATAGCACTTGATGCTGACTGCTGGAATAGTAAAGCAAAGAAAAGTGCAAGCGTGTCAGGTGCCCGAAAATGTTCTAGGTCTTTAAGGGTTAATCTTTAGTGATCTTTAGTAATCATTAGTAGAATTCATAGTAGTTTTGTTATCTTTTCAGTATTTTTTTTTTCACCCTTTTACAGTAATGTTTATACAAACAGTATCTTAAGCACCACAACCAGTCCTAAGTTCAGTCAATATGACAAATATGCATTCATACATGGTTATTTTAAAGTTCTAATTACTAAAGTTTAATGCTAAATTATCATAATGTCATATTATAATGCTTGACTGACTGATGCCAAATATACATTCAGATATTTAAAAAACTGTGCCATAAAGCTTTAAATATCTGGTGAGTAAACTAAAATGAATTTTGTTTAAATTTCATTCATTTAACATATTTAATACTGGGGGCATCCAAGTTATAAGACATATAGATAGAGATAGATAGATAGATAGATAGATAGATTTTATTATTATTAGGGGCCAAGCACCGAAGGTGCGATGGCACCTATTGTATCCGTTAGAATTCTTATTAGGGGCCAAGCACCAGAGGTGCGGTGGCACCTATTGTATCCGTTGGCGTTATTATTATTCCGCTTCTTCTTCTTCTTCTTCTTCTTCTTCTTCCTCTTCCGCCGCAAGTCTATGGCAGCCCATAGAACCGCTTGCGGGAAAGTTGTATAATTTTGCACACTGATAGAGGACAGTCCCAACATTAACCATAGCAAGTTTGGAGTCTCTAACTCAAACTCTCTAGCGCCACCACTTGTCCAAACTTTCAAAAGATTTATGCTAATAACGTTTGAACCGTAAGTCACACAACAAAAATTCTTTTTTCCTCTGATTCCTTGGCTTATGCCGAGTTGAATGGACACCAAAATTCAAAAATCGTAAGGTTTAGTTTTTTCGCTATTCTCAATTGTTCGTAAAACCTACTTTTTCGAACTCGTCCTAGGCCGTTGCACCGATTGTCACAAAAATTGATCCAGATCATCTTCAGACCATGCTGGCAAAAAGTTATGGAATTCAAGTCGATTCGTCCAGCCGTTCACGAATAACACGCGAAAGAATTCTACGAAAAGCTAGCAAAAATCAATGTGAGGCTATATCTCCGTAACAGTTTGGCATATTGACACCAAACTTGGTGTGTGTTATAACAAGCATGACCTGAGCCTACCTGCAGTGTTTCGGTGCAGTGCCCCCTAGTGGTCAGGAGATATAAAAAATGGGTATTTTTGCTTATAACTTCTGAATAGTTAGGCCAAAAATCATGAAACCGGTCTCTTCCGATTCGTTGCATCATGCCGAGTCGAACCATATCCAATTTTCCCATGTCAGACAAATTGGGTGTCGGCCATATTGAATTTTGTCCAAAAATGCTATATTTTACAAACGCATTGACGTATCATTACAAAACTCGGTATGTGTCTTCGGCACCATGCCCTGACAGTACTCAAAAAGTTTGAGGGCAGCGCCACCTTGTGGTCAAAAGTTATAAAGAAATTTACAAAAATGCTAATAACTTCTGCTTACATTAGCCTATTGTAATGAAACTGATGTCAATAGATTCCTTGGGTGAAGCCAAGAACACTGATATGCATTATGCGGAAATTGGCCAAACTTCCTGTCCGCCATTTTGATTAATGTACAAAACCTACTTTTTCGAACTCCTTCTAGACCGATAGTCCGATCTTCACCAAATTCGACTCAGATCATCTTCAGACCGTGCTGGCAAAAAGTTATGAATTTCGTGTCGATACACGAAACCGTTTTCATTTAGCGCATCAACGAATTTGCTGGAAAGATGCCAAACTACATCTGAGGCTGTATCTCTGCAAAGCCTTGACATATTGACACCAAATTTTATATGTGCTATTGTCACCACACCCTGACCACACCACATCAATTTGGTAACAGCGCCACCTGCTGGTCAGAAGTAATACACCATTCATTAAACATTAATAATGAAATTTTTGAAAATGCTAATAACTTGTGATTGCATTAGCCTAATGTAATAAAACTGGTCTCAAAATATTCCTTGGGTCATGCCGACAACATACATACCAATTATACCATACTTGGCTGAACCTCCTTTCCGCCATTTTGATTAATGTACAAAACCTACTTGTTCGTACTCCTCCTAGACCGTTGATCGGATTTTCACCAAAATTGAGTCAGATCATCTTCGGACTGTCCTGACTAAAAGTTATGGATTTCGTGTCGATAGAGTAAACCGTTTTCGTATAGCGCCACTACAGATTTTAGGCTTGATGCCAAAATTATTCTGAGGCTGTATCTCTGTAAAGCTTTGGCATAATGACACCAAAATTTGTGTGTTATTGTCACCTCACACAGAACGCATCACATCAATTTGAAAACAGCACCACCTATTGGTCAAAAGTGATAAGCCATTAAATTATATTATTTGTTGTATTTATGATTTTTCAGCCATTTCAACTGATATCATCCTAAAATGACTTTAGTTTATCATTGTTACAGTCGGTCTGTTGCTCCTTGCCATGCTTAGCTCCTCATTCTGCCTCTGTTGTGCTTGGCCCCGCAATTGCTGCTTGCAGCTATATTTATTATTATTTTTATCGTATTATATTATATTTTTTTGAAGTAACTCAATAGTTACTTTTCCTGGTAATTAGTTACTTTTATAATGATGTAACTCAGTTACTAACTCAGTTACTATTTGTGAGAAGTAACTAGTAACTATAACTAATTACTTTTTTAAAATAACATGCCCAACACTGCCGTTATACTGTGCTCATAGCATGTGTGCTTCAGTTGCACACACAAACGCGGTGACACACACTGTAGCCTGTATCAATTCATATTAAATGAAACTACTAGCATGCGTGTCAGATCCGCGTCACGTTCAGCATCGGCAATAGCAAAGTAATAACAGCCAAATAAGCTAATAACCCAGCTGCTGTGATGTCTGTTATTCAAAGAAAAGAAAAAAATAGGAAATCAATAACTTTTGTAGCTTAAAGGATTCATCTATATTTAATTTAGAATTTAGTGTTTGATAACTTTATTCATTTTTGTATATTTCCTACATGCTGAAGGGCACTGGTAAATAATGGCTTTATGTGAAGATTCTTTTACATTCACTTAAATTAGAAGTTGTTAATAAATTTTAAAATTGATAGCTCTTAATTATACTGTAATGTTGAATGGCTGTAGTCAATGGTTAAATTTTAGGAAAAAAAGAACAATTTCCTAATTTTAATTTCTGTAGTCATAAAACTATTTAACAAATATTAAAAATATGCTGTCTTTATGTTGTTTCTACATTAATTTGAAGAATGTGGAATTATTGCAATATATAAATATATTTAAAAACTTTAATGTTAGGTAGGATTAATTGCAATTAATCACGATTAATTTCAGAAAAAAAAGTGATTAATTAGTTTCCGTTTTTAATCTATTGACAGCACTATAAAAGATAGATACAGCTTTATGCTTTTCTCAGAAAACAGCCACGCTCCTGGAGGTGTGCTATAGGCGGAGCTAAAGAGACACAAGCACACACAGCTTTTGTGTAGCAATCGTCTGCAAGCTGTGACATTGACATAAATAATTCTCTTAACACTGTGTTCTTTGGGAAGTTGAATGGGGTTGTCTTTTCCTCACAGCCAAAACACACTTCTTTGGTGACATTGATTGGTTTGTGGTCTTTATGACATCATGCAGGGCCAAAAAAAAAACTTTCCGAAACTTATACGAACCCTGAAAGAGTGTATTTGGCACAGAAATACTCCAGAATACGCCTATGTCATTTTATTTATTAGTTTTTTTTTTAAACTTCGGCCTTGTTTTGCATGAGAATCCAACTCTTTAACACTGTAAATAAGTCAGAATGCATGAAATAACATTAGACCTCTTATAGCATTATAGCACTGTGTATAGCATTATGGTAGACTAAAAAAATACTGTAAAAACTAGTGCTATTTAGTATCATTGACATAATATTATTGTTTTTATTTTTAATGTTTATAGTATATGTAGTTTATTTATAGTTTTATTTGTAGTATTTTCGTTTTAATTAACAAATGTTGTACATTTGGTAACACTTTGCAATAAGGTGTCATTTGTTAACATTATGTATTAAGTAACATGAATGAGCAATGAACAATACATTTATTACACCATTAACCTTATGTTAGTTAGTAAAAATACAGTTGCTCATTGTTTGTACATGTTAGTTCACAGTGCATTAACCAATATTAACAAACACAATTTGTGATTTTAATAATGCATTGGTAAATGCTGAAATTAACATGAGTAAGATGTTGAATGCTGTAGAAGTATTGTTCATTCTTACTTAATGTTAACTAATGAACCTCACTGTAAAGCGTTAGCATTTTTTTAATCAGTTAAGTACATTAGGGCTTTATGTTAATTTTATGTTGTTAAATTAATATTTATTGCATTATTTTAGTGTCTTGTGTGTTTCCATAATGGTGTTTTCTGTTTATAAGTATGACACAGTGCATAGAAAGCACTGACTTACTTTTTATACTTAAAAATTTCACCGTAACAGTAATATTTTTAAAAATTTTACTATTTAAAATAACTGTTTTCTATTTGAATATATTTTAAAATGTAATTTATTCCTGTGATTTCAAAGCTGATTTTTTAGCATCATTACTCCAGTCACATGATCCTTCAAAAATCATTCTAATTTTCTGATTTGCTGCTCAAAAAACATCTGTTGTTATTATTGTTATTATGTTGAAAACAGCTAAATAGAATTTTCTCAGGTTTCTTTAAAGTTTAGAAGAACAGCATTTATATGAAATAGAAATCTTTTAAGTTTCTAGACATTGTAACATTATGATAACATTATTGCATTATAACATTATAAATGTCTTTATCATCTCTTTTGATCAATTTGAAGCATCCTTGCTAAATAAAATTATTAATTTTATAATTTCTTCTAAATACTGATTTTAGGATTTTTCCGTTCATCAATGAATCCAGAAAAAATGTATGCAACCATTTTAAATATTGATGATGATGATGATAATAATACTAATACTAATACTAATACTACTAATAATAAATGTTTCTTGACACTGAAGACTGAGGTAATGATGCTGAAAATGTAGCTTTTATCACAAGAATAAATTACATTTTAACATTTATTTAAAAAGAAAAGAGTTATTTTAAATAGTAAAACTATTTCACAATATTACACAATAGTTGGATCAAATAAATACACGCTTGGTGAGCAGAAGAGACTTCTTTAACTTTAACTGTTCAAAACCTATTGACTGGTAGTGTATATTAGCATTTACCTTAGTTTGTGAAAAGCTACTTGTGATGAACAAGTGCTTTGATTCTGTTCATGACCTGTTTTTAAAGTGTTTTCTAGAAGATTATAAAGGTAAAAAGCGGAGTAAAAAAATAACATTTTTATTTCTGTTTTATTTCTGTACTAAAAGTGTTGATAAAGATCTGGCAACCACAGCTACATATGATTGATTTGTACAGATCTCTTTCTACGATGATGGGTTAAACAACCAATCCTGAACCCGCTGAGGTGAAGAAGTGAGAGGAAACAATAAGAAAAGAAAAAAAAGAGCTGAGCACTTGAGAAGAGCTGGAGTGATGGCTTGTGATGTTTGTGATAGATTAGCATATCAAACACACTCAAGCGTGACTCCGACTTTGACAGTATTTAGATGGATTTTCAAAGAACTAATAGAGTTAGTTAAACCACAGGCAATTAACATTCAAATGACCAAAACAGCGTTGATACAGAGAAATTAAGAATTAATCGAATTGAAAAATTGCCTCTTCAAATCGATACGGATGGTTTGAATGCAAATGCATGCTGTTTTAATTTCTTTACTCGTGTTTTTTTTTTTCAATCTGTGCTCGTTCTCCAAAATAGAAATGAAAGTGTGAACAAGTGCTTTGGTGTAATTAGGGCAGGATTTGAGAGACTGAGTAATTTTCTCAAATGAACAATGTTGAGTTTGGTTTAAATGAGGCGAATGCTTTCTGAATAAAGGACCGGGTTGAAAACCACGACAATCAGGACATTACATCCATCTAATAACACATTAATCCATGTCAGTGCTCTCATGATTGATGGTGTCTTGCTTTAAATCTAAGCATTGCATTAGTTCAGCCCTCAGTTTTTCTTACAATTTGTGTCTAAAGAAATAGTTGTACTTGTGCTAGAAATACATATACAGATACCTACAATGCTGATGAGATCGCATAGCGAACACATGCACAAGCTGGGAAACTCAACAGAAACTCTGTACTATTGTGTGTGTGTTTGTCCTCTAAGTTTAAGATCTTAATAATGATTTATTGTGTTTATTCCAAACATTTTATCAGCCGCTGGGACAAAAGCTGTTTGTTGAAAGACCTCAGTGCTGAAGTATTTATTAATAATGATCATATCTTTATCTCAAAGATGTGTGCGTGCGCCGCTGTTATTGTTTTCTTCCTCTGTTGTGCGCGGTGGCTGTAATGCGTTCAGAATTACCCGTCCTCTCTCATAATATCCTGTATCGCTTCACACATGAAATAACCCACAGGGTTTGTGTTTTTGTATGGGTGAATGTAGGTGTGTGTGTGTGTTGTCGTCCCAGCTGGAGATACAGCATTGAAATCTGAGTAAATGTGCATTTCCTTTTGATTGATGTGTCATTCGTTTGAATCACTCATGTTTGATTGCGTTGATAGAACTAGCTGATGAATTATGTATGTGCGTTCAGTTCTTGCTTCATATTTTTGTATTTTTCATAAATGTACAATATTTTATGTTTTAAAACGCATTTCTCCAATATCACACTCACATTAATGTCATTATATATGTGATTCAGCTTTAATCTTGAAACCAACAGCATGATTGTTATTATAATGTAGCCTTAAAGGGACAGTGCACTCAGTTCTGTCATCATTTACTCACCCCCATGTTTTTTTCAAACCTGTATGAGTTTCTTACTTCTGTTGAACACAAAAGAAGATATTTTGAAGAATGTTGGTAACCAAACAGTTGACGGTAGCTACTGACTTCCGTGGTATGGAAAAAATACTATTCAAGTCAATGGCTACACTGTAAAAAAACAAACAAAAAAAACACAATTTGTTGAGTCAACTTAAAATAATTTGTTACCCTACAGACTTAAAAATTTTAAGTTCAGTCAACTCAAATAAGTTTAGTCAGCTTGAAATGTTAAGTTGTGCTGAGTGAACAAACAATTTGGTTTGTTAAACTTAAAAGATGGGCTTGTTACCCAACTGCCTTAAAATTTTAAGTTGAATGAACTCAAATATCTAAGTTGTCACTTAGTACAACTTAACATTTCCAGTTGACTCAACTTTTTGGAGTTGACTGAACTTAAAATTTTAAGGCAGCCAGGTAACAAATTATTTTAAGTTGAATCAACAAATTGTTTTTTACAGTGTATTGTAAAACGGTAATATTTAGTAACTCACATTTTCATTGGTTATTTGATCACTGATAACCTGATTCTAATCTCATTCACTTTCTCTTTTTGTGCTCTCTTGTTAAGGAGGTTGAGGTAAGTTATACAGTTTTCTCTTGTTTAGTAACATTCACAATCCTCTCTTCTTTCTCTCTGTGTATGTGTACACTTTTTTTCTTTTCCTTCTTTTTTTGTTGAAAGAAAATTCAGCAAGAATGCATTCATTGATCAAAAGTGACAGTAAACATTTCTAATGTTTCAAAGGATTTCTATTTCAAATAAATACTGTTTTTGAACTTTCTAGTCATCAAAGAATCCTAAAAAAATATAATTTATCTTGGTTTCCACAAAAATATGTAGGAGCACAACTGTTCTTGTTGAGCAGCAAATCAGAATATTAGAATGATTTCTGAAGGATCATGTGACACTGAAGGCTAGAGTAATGATGCTGAAAATTCAGATTTGATCACAGGAATAAATTACTTTTTGAAACATATTCAAAAAGAAAACTGTTATTTAAAATTGTAATATTATTCTACAATTTTTGCAATATTTTTGATTAAATAAATGCAGCCTTGCTGAGCAGAAGAGACTTCTTTCAGAAACATTAAAAAACTACTGACCCCAAAATTTTAAAGAGCAGTTCATATGTTTTTAAAGTGTCCTAATATTGTGTTGGAGTCCCCTACAACATGTTTAAATGCATCTAAGGTACTTTTTCTGTCATTTTCTCAGAATATACGTTTAATAGAATCATTTTGCAATGATTTCAAAGTGATTCATTCAAAACAGTTCTGAGCTTACGGTCTTTAAACCCCTCCCTTCCGTAAGCCTACTCTGCTCTGATTGGTCAGCTGGCCAAGTCTGTTGTGATTGGTTTTTCTGAATCGTGCCCACAGCTAAAGTTTAGCTGCTAAACATTTCACAAAACAATAACGGTGGATACTTTAGCCGAGTGCTAACGTGACTAAGTGATGAAACAACACAGTTTGTAAGCCAAAATATGCTGACATTCTTCATTATTCAACAAAGTAATTAGAACAATGACAGTCTACATTAATTGGCACATTCTTAGGAAATAGTGGGTTCACAGCGAATTATCAGAACTGTTTCAGTAAGACAGTAATATTGTAGTTTACCTGGAAACCTAAAGCTGCACTAGGTATACATCACATATTAGCACAAAAACCCTTATATTTTGAGCATGCAATTGAAAATGTACACATAATGTATTAATCATACTTACAGGTTGTGGTTCGGAGATGCTTGTTGGTCAAAAAAAAAAGTAGGTACGGACTTATCTGTCACTGGCAAGCGTTTAGCGAATACTGTGTTGTATTCTGTGTTGTATTCGCCAAGATTAGAGAAGCAGTCATCTGTAAAATGATGACCACACAACAGAGAGTTCGAATTGTATTGCTGTGGTGTCATGGAAAAAAAGAATTTTATCCACCAATTCTTCACATCATCATCTTTCGACAATGAAAATGAAGCAAACTTGCTTTCACAGCGCAGAACACAGAGTCTTCTCGACATGATGTAAACACACTAACTAGCGGAAGTGTTTGTGGGCAGGTCAGACTGTTCGCATTTCATGGGCAGGCAGGGATTATGCTAATGTGTTACCAAGGGACATATATCGGTAATAGGCAGACAATTTGAAAATATGTTAAGGCAATTCAGAATCGACTCTCTCTTTTGAGAGAGAATATCTTTATTTATCATGCACTTTTTTCGATTAACAACTTTGCAGACTGTTTACATTGAAGGATAGCTATGTTACAAACTGCAAAAAAGTTGCAAACTGCTCTTTAAATTGTATTATATATACAGTGCCATCCACTAATATTGGCACCCTTGGTAAATATGAGGAAAGGTGGCTGTGAAAATAAATCTGCATTGTTTATATTTTCGAGCTTTCATTCAAAAAATTCACAAAATTCTAATCTTTCATTGAAGTAAAACAACTGAAAGTGGGGGAAACTCACATTATGAAATAAATGTTTTTCTCCAATGCAGGTTGGCCAAAAGTATTGGCACCCCTAAATTCTTATGAGTAAGATTTTTTTTTTTTTTTGCACACTGGGGTGTCTAGGAGCATTACATTGTCCAGCCATGACTTCCTGTTCAACAGCATTATAAATATGAGGAAAACAAAGTCAGAATTCCCCTAATCATCCATCACAAAGGGTAAAACCAAACTGATGTGCAGAACAGGATTGTTAGGCTTCACGAAATAAAAAGTGGCTGTAAGAAAATAGCTAAAGCATTGAAAATCCCCATTTCCACCATCTGGACGATAACTAAGAAGTTACAATCAACTAAAGATGTTACAAACTGGTTAAATATACTGCTGGATCCTTAATGTTATGGGCCTATTTTTCTGCCGGAGGTCCTGGACATCTTGTTCAGATACATGGCATCATGGTTTCTATCAAATATCAACAGAAATCTAAACATGACTGCCTCTGTTAAAAATCTTATAATGGGCCATAGTTGGATCTTCCATCAGGACGATGATCCAAAACAAACATCAAAATCAACACAGAAAATGTGTCACTGAGCACAAAATGAAGCTTCTGCCATGGCCGTCCAAGTTCCCTGACCTGAATCCCGTAGAAAATGAGTGGAGTGAACTGAAGCTCCAACATGAACCTGGAAATTTGAAGGATGTGGAGAGATTCTGTATGAAGGAATGGTCTCTGATCTCTTGTCAGGTGTTTTCCAAAATCATCAGGCATTATAGAAGAAAGCTCAGAGCTGTTATCTTGGGAAAAGGACATTGCAACAATTGGGTGCCAATAATTGTGGCCAATGATAGGTTAGAATTTTTTGAATGAAAGATCAAAAGGATAATCAATGCAGATTTATTTTCACAGCCACCTTTGCTCATATTTACCAAGGGTGCCAATATAAGTGAAAGACGCTGTATACAAGCAATATCATGTGATATCGCTCTATATCAGCATGGATGTGATTCTGCCGTAGCTAATCACGGCCATTCTGCAGCAAAAGACCGCAGAACGAACTGTTGTATGTATACATTGTGTGCATGTATATATACACACAATGTAGAAGAATAGAAGTCTTTTTCTCTCTATATGCTAATTAAGGCTATAATCTGCTCAGTGGTTGTGAGAAAGTTCTGCATTCAAAACAGCATGTGGTGTGTGTGTCAATGGGACTTTATCTGTCAGCTTTAGTGTGTTCGACTGCTCTGTCCTGCTGCCGTCCTCACTCAACATGACACTCACACACACACACATACACACGCGGCCGTCTCTGAGTGTACGGCTGACCTGTCATGCCCGCGGGCTCTAAACTGTCACTGCAGAATAACATCAGAGAGTGAGAGTGCGGGCGAGAGAGTGAAGGGACGAGTGAGCAAACAGGAAGTGAAAGGAAAGCAGAGGAACAAACACGCAGCCGGAGTCGGTTAGTCTCCCGTGAACTGTGAGACAGTTTCTGACTCTCTCAAACACGCTCCAGCCGGGCTGTCTATCTGCGGGGCAAACATGAGACGGATAATCTGACAGCAGATAACCACCAGCCTGCCCGCAACACTCATTTACCTAAACCACAGAGAGACAGAGGGGAAGATCAAATGAATCTGTGGACCCAATTCCTGTCTGTGATAGTTATTTGTCCAGCAGGTGTTGGGATGTCGTGTGTGGGTTACTAATAAATGCTCTCTAGCTCATCTGCGTGCCACAAAAACCTCTCTCGCTAGATGTTTTGAAGCCACAATTAAAAATATATGATATGCATATAGAGAGAGAGAATCAGATTAGAGAATAGCATTAACTTGCAACATCATCTACTAATCAAAGATATACACAGTAGTGACTGACTTCATCTTTAACACTACAGGCCCTATGCAATGCGGCGCAAGGCGCACTAGTTTATTGCTAGTTTCAGCCCGACGCAGTTATAAGTTTCACGTCCTGCACCATGTTGTTTAAATAGCAAATGCATTTGCACCCATTTGTGCATCCATGGGCGTGCTTGTCTGAAAACGAGGATGTGTTCAGGCGCATTGTTGGCGCGTTGCTTTTTTGAGGCAACTGAAATAGACTGCTCCACTGACATTGTGCACCTGCCTATAGGCGCATATTACTAACGCTACCTTTAAATAACAATATTTTGTTATTTAAAGGTAGCGTTAGTAATATGCGCCTATAGGCAGGTGCACAATGCACATACACTCCGCTTAAAAGCGCGGGGGACATACACACACAGGGATGCGTAGCGGCACACAAACATGCCAAATATTAAAAATGAAAGGATTACAATGTAAAAGATTATTATTGTGTACATAAATATAAAAATGCTTACATGTCATAATGGATAGTCAGTCACTTTCTTATACGAGCTGTTTTTTTTGGTTTCACTTTCGCTTTCGAAAACGATCACATTCAGCAATGAGGGGAGAGGATGGAAAGGGGGTGCACAGTAACTCATTTGATTGGGCTCTGGAAAAGTGTTCAGTCTTTGGCTCTTAAAGGGAATGGGAGATGAGACTCTGATTGGTTTAATGCATGTTACGGCCAAAACGTGGCTTATTAAGAGAACAGGGACAACGCTTTTAGACCCTGCACCGGGTGCGCCAGCCATTTCCTTCCTGTCCTTAAAATAGCAAAAGTGGATTCGGACACGCCCCTAGTGCACCTGCGCCGCTTTAGACCATGCGCTTAGATTGTTAAAATAGGGCCCAAAATCTGTTGGTACCATACGAACACATTTTTGTTATGGAAGCTTGTTTCCATGTGTAAATTCAAAATTACAAGACAAAAGTCAGAATTGCAAGATATAAACTTGGAATCAGAATTGTTAGATCTAAACTCAGAATTACAAAAAATAAAGTTTAAATTGTGAGATATTAGAATTACAAGGGGAAAAGTTTACATTTTCTTTAGATATGAACTCTGCAAAGTCTGAATTATGAGATGTAAACTCAGAATTCTGAGGAGGAAAAAAGTCTGATTTTTGAGATATAAACTCAGAATTGCAGGGAAAAATCAGAACTGTGACAATTCAGAATTCTTACAATACTTCATGTTCATTTTCAAGTTCATATCTAAATTCAGACTTTTCCCCTTGTAATTCTGTTTATATCTCACAATTCTGACTTTTTCCCTTGTAATTCTGTTTTTTCTATCTCACAATTCAAACTTTCTTCTTATAATTCTTTTTATATCTAAAAGTTCAGACTTTTTTTATTGTAATTTTGAGTTTACATCTCACAAATCAGACTTTTTGTCTCTCACAATTCTGAGTTTATATGTCCCAAAAACTTATTCTTATAATTCTGAGATTATATCTAAAAATTCACACTTTTCCCCCACATAATTCTGAATTTATATCTCACAAATCAGACTTTTTCTCCCTCATGATTCTGAGTTTATATCTTACAATTCAGACTTACTTCTTACAATTTTGAGTTTATATGTCCCAAATGATTTTTTTTCTTGTAATTCTGAGTTTATACCTAAAAATTCTGACTTTATATCTAAAAATTCTCACTTTTTCCCCTTATAATTCTGAGTTTATATCTCCCAAATCAAATGGCTTCCAAGTTAATATAAAAAAATCAGACTTTTTCCCTTGTAATTCTGAGTTTGTATCTAAAAATTCTGACTTTTATCCTTGTAATTCTGAGTTTGTATGTCCCAAATCACCTTTTTCTTATAATTCTGAAAAAAAGGGATTTGGGACATATAAACTCAGAATTATAAGGGGAAAAGTCTGAATTGTGAGACAAACTCAGAATTACAAAGGTGAAAAATCAGAATTAGATTAGTTTAGAGTTAGAGTTAGTTTAGTTTAGATATAAACTCAGAATTTTAAGAAAACAGTTTGATTTGTGAGATATAAACGCAGAATTACAAGAAAAAAAGTCTGAATTGTGAGATATAAACTCAGAATTACAAGGAAAAATTCCAAATTGTGAGGAAAAAAGTTTGGTTTGCAAGATACAAACTCAGAATTGCATGGAAAAAAGTCTGAATTGTGAGATACAAACTCAGAATTACAAGGGAAAATTCCAAATTGTGAGGAAAAAAGTGTGGTCTTTTGCAATGACATTCAAGCATTAAGTCTTGATGGCTTTTGGAGATGTAGTCTGTATATCTTGAGCTTGAAGGACACTGTATGTTGAAGTAGCAGGGACAATAATGCTGTCAGAATGTAAATGGTGGTACAGCTTGAAGTGCATTAGCGTTTTGATTCACTCAGCACACTCAAATCTACTTCAGATGTAATGCCTATATTAAAAGGCGTGTTTTCCTCATTTTAAAAATAATGAGATTTTCTCAGAAGCGTTAGCATGTACCATGTATGCATTTTGTGGCTATACTTTCAATACAGTCTATAATTTAACATGTTTTCCTGGTAAAGGTGTACACTATTCTCCTGGATTTTGTTGATAACAATAATTATGTCGCTGAGTGTTTTTTCAGCTACCTTTGGATAGAAATGAAATAGTTTTTCATTCACTTTTTCGATGTTTGCCATCTCAATCTGCTTTCCAGTTGCATTGAACCCGAAGCGTTCATTCAAAGACAACTCGCAAAGGTCACAATTTCCACAGAGAGAAGTTTTGCTGCCGTGGATAAAGGTTACAACAGCGACGCTGGATTGTGAGAGTTTGCGGGCTAGAGAAGGTCTGCTGGCTTCTGCTTCATCGTGCAGATTTGCAGACTCAGGTTTTGTCATTCTGAGGGTAAAATGAGTTTCACTTTTCCCTCAATTCCCCTTTGATTTGGAGCCATGAGCCCACAGACACATTTGGCCTAGTTTTGCTGAGACCACCACAAACTTTGAGCAGAATTACGGTCTGGCTTTTCGCTCACGGCCTGTATAGATGTTTACACCAGAATGATAAATGTCTTCTGTAGCTTACCAACAGGTGCAACTTATTCTCGCAAAATTTATTGTTTTTAATTACGTTCTTAATTTAAATTAACCACATATTTTACACTAAAACATCAATCTGCTCCAAGCTAAAGAGTCCCTAATGAGAGTTTGATGTCAAATATTTGTTTATCCGGCCTGTAGCAGCTCCACTTTGGGATAGGACTGTGTTAGCAATCGGATTTGAAAAGCTCTCATAATGCAGCAGCCGTCGCTAATGTTGTGTGAGATTCGCCTGGAGTCTGTCGCAGAGATAAAAGTCAGACTATTGCACTCGCTGTCATTGTTTTTGCTTCCATAAAACAGTCAGAAGTGATGGGACCTGTGATTTCATTTGCTTTATTACATTTTTTGATAGGTGGTATTAAGGATGGGTGATATCTTATCGTTTGCAATATACCGGTAAAAACTCTCCGCACGATAAGAATTAGTCTTCCCGCGATAATAACGATAAAGTCTAGTTGTTGACATATTTCTATGACCGACAGTGCGGAGTGACAAACGTGAAACTTGTATATCACTAAATAAGGAGCTTCAATCTGAAACTGGTTTGGTCAAAACTGTGTCTGAACGTTAACTGTACTAGTAGCAAGTGTGCGATGTAGTTTTGCATGTGTCTGAGCCTGTTTACAAACCTGTTGTCCAACAAAGATATCATTTACTGGCATGCTTTTTCTCCAAATTAACTTCATAACATGGTCAAGTGTTTGAAATAACCTTTTGTGATCAGCAGTGGTTTCATATCACAGAATATCTGAAATGGCTGAAATCATACCATTTTATTTACTGATATCAATAGTTTTATTTTATTTTATTTTATTAACTTTATATTGTGAACTTTATTTTAATAATTTTTGTATTCATTGTTTAGCAAATGCATTTACTTTACTGATAGGTAAGTACAGTGTATTATTATTATTATTATTATTATTATTATTACTTTATTTTATAATTAACTTTATATTTATATTGTGCTTTACCAGTGAAATCAGTCAAGTTTTGTTTATTTTATTTTTATTTAATTTTTATTATTTTATTATCAACTTTATTTTGTGACCTTTATTTTACTTTTTTTATAGTCTGAATTTTTAGATATAAACTCAGAATTGCAAGAAAAAATGTCTGATTTGTGAGATATAAACCCAGAGTTACATAGGAAAAGACAGATTTTTTGGAAAAAGAGGAAAAAAGTCAGAACTGTGAGAAATAAATTCGGAATCGAATCAGTAAAGTTTATTATTTTATTTAATTTTAATTTTATTTAATTTTGTTTAATTTAATTTAATTTTTTATTTATTTTATTTTATTTTATTTTTCATGGTGGAATCATCAGTCAAGTTGTTTATTTTATTTTTATTTCATTTAAAATATTTTATCTGTATTCTAACCTTTAATTTATTTATTAAATGAATAATTTATAATTTATGAATTTAATTTATTTAACCATATATATATATATATATATATATATATATATATAATTTTTGCTTTCGGTGTTTAGCAAAAGCATTTACTTTGTTGATTGGTGGAATCAGAAAAGATTTATTTTATTAATTTATATTCTATTTTATATTTATTAAATGTATATTTTGACCTTGATTTTTAACCATTTTTTGTGCACTCAGTGTTTACCAGTTGCATGTACTTTTTTTTTTTTATGGTTGGAATCAATATGTTTTGACTGTATGAAATGGTGTATGCTGATGTATGGCTTAGATCTCTCATATTCCCAAATGTTTAAGAAAGACAAGATGAAAAATGGTTTGTTTGCATTATCAGCATAGGAATATCAGTCCAGCACCTTAAAGTAAAGAGTCTGGGTAAACAAAATATGCTCGAGATGCAGATAAAATCTGCTGTAATGCATTTAATTTACCGTTTTTTATATCTTGTACTTTTGCAGTGTCAGGTAAGGTAATTTCACTGTTTAGTAGTATTCAAGTCAAGTCACTTTTATTTCTGTAACACTTTATACAATACAGATAAAGTAGCTTTATTTTTTTTTTAAACAACAGATAAAATCAATATTCCCGCCCAAGTAAATTTGCAGACACCAAAATGTATTTATTTTATTTGATTTGATTGCTGGAGATACAGGAAAAAGTAACATTTTTTTTTTTTTTTTTTTTTTAACTTTTGCAACTTTGTAAATATACTGTAAAACTGCTCTTTATGGCCAAGTAATTTCACTCTTTAGTGGTAATTTTGTTAAGCAATATTTCAGACACCACAATAACCAAGTAGATACATCATTGAACCACTAAAAACTAAAAAGCAGCAGATGCCACTGACTGATTCAGAGCCAACAAAATACAGTGTGAGAAGAGACCTGCGATAGAAGGAGAATCAGACTTGAGTTTACCTCAAGCAATTGAAGCGAATGCCTCCGCAGACAGTCCATTTATCAGTCAGCCATCATTAAAAACACCAGCGAACAATCTGTCTGTACACGTATCTCGGTGTCAGACCAGAAGTCAATGTGTCTGTCTGTTCTTTCAATGGTAAAGCTATTTTCTTCTTCTGAAGGTCATGACGGCAGCATTGAAGCATGTCTTGTGTCTGTCTGTGAGGATTTTAAATGTGTGTCATTGTGTGTTTCCGTAGGATGATTACTTCAGAACCTGGAACTCCAACAAAGCACAAGACCAAGGTAAGAAGATTCAGCGAAACGGTGTGTTTATTGTTCAAAATCATTTTCTCTGTGGCTTTTAGTCATTTATCCACCTGACCCTGTAGTCTCACCCCTATCTCTCTCTCTTCACCATCCTTTGTGCTTCATACATGCTGTATCTCTACCCAGATTAATCCTAAAAAAAACTCCAATCAAGTGCTGGAATCTTCATTTCAGCGTATCGATCGTGGTCTCCGCCCCAGACATTAATCAATACAGAGTGCCAGAAACACACACGCGTAGCTAAATGAAGACATATCATAGACTTCTATTGTTTTTATAGAAAGATAATTATAATTAGACCAACCCAAATCCAAAGACAAAACGTGTGTATTTCATTCATGAATAGTTTTTGCGATCAAGGGCTTCAGATTTAGCTCACTTCTGGAGACTGGAGAGCAGTTTGCGCTCAAATTAAACACACACACACCCGCAGCATTCAATAGAAAGGATGCAAATCTAACAAATTTGGTTTAAAAGCGTTTTTCTGAATCACCTGGGAAATCTAAAACTTCAGATGAGCAGAAGAATTAGCTTTCTAAGGCGTTTTAGTGGTCAGTTTCTGTTCTGTTTTATGTCATGGTACCTGTAGTGATAATTAATTGTGCACAATCACAATGCTATTGTGTTTTTCCCTCATTTCAGAGTATTCAGTCGCCTCAGCATGTGCAAATATGTTTGAATGACTCACATCACATTAGTAGCTGGAACCATGATATGCAAAAACATTTTTAGTTTAGTATTATTTTGTGCAACAAAGCAATCTGCATGTTTAAAGGAAAGAAATTTAAAGGGATAGTTCACCCAAAAACAAAAATTAGCTCATTATTTACTCACCCTCCAGGCATACTAGTTGTATATAACTTCATTCTTTCAGACAAACACAATCGGAGTTATATTAAAGGAGAATTTCACTTCCAGAACAAACATTTACAGATAATGTACTTACCCCCTTGTCATCCAAGATGTTCATGTCTTTCTTTCTTCAGTTGTAAAGAAATTATGTTTTGAGGGAAAAATTTCAGGATTTTTCTCCATACAGTGGACTTCAATGGTGCCCCTGAGTTTGAACTTCCAAAATACAGTTTAAATGCGGCTTCAAATGGCTCTAAACAATCCGAGCTGAGGAAGAAGGGTCTAATCTAGCAAAGTGATCGGTTATTTTCTGAAAAATATTACAATTTATATACTTTTTAACCTCAAACATTCGTCTTTTCTAGGTGTGCCTGATCTCTGTTTTTTCCGGTTCAGGACAGTTAGGGTGTGTCGAAAAACTCCCATCTCATTTTCTACCTTGTCCTACATCGCAGCAGAAGTACCGGCCCAGTGTTTGCAAAGTGAACATGCAAAGAAGATCAAACACCCTTTACAAAAAAAAAAAAAAAAATGAAAAACGGCGATGTAGGACGATTTTGAAGTTGGAGGAGAAAATGAGATGGGAGTTTTTCGACACACCCTAACTGTCATGAATCGGCAAAAAATGCATTTAAAATGCATTTTGGAAGTTCAAACTCACAGGCACCATTAAAGTCCACTATATGGAGAAAAATCCTGAAATGTTTTCCTCAAAAACCATAAGGAGTACGAGTGAAGAAAGAAAGACACAAACATATTGGATGAGAAGGGGGTGAGTACATTATCTGTACATTTTTGTTCTGAAAGTAAAGTTCTCCTTTAAAAATGATCCTGGCTCTCCCAAGCTCTATCATGGCAATTGGCGGGTGTTTCTTTTGAACAGTCCAAAACAAGTCCAATAACCCTGCTGGTTGGCAGGCTTTAGATGGTCATCCAGGCTGGTCTTAGCTGGTCAGCAGGCTGGTTAGAGGGGTTTTGGCCACTTCCTTGGCTGGTCAGTAAAGGCCTCCTGTTGCAAATCAGTGCTTTTTTGTAAGAAAAATATCCATATTTAAAACGTAATAATCATTTTAATTTAGCATGCGCCAACTGGTCATACACGGAAGCCCTTCCAGGGTGGATGACGTAGGATGTACGCGTTGCGCATGCACCAGTGAGTCTTGTGAAAACCGTTTATTTACAGGAGCAAAGGAAGCAAAGTTTCCTGACTTGGCTTATATCAAAATCCAACATTTTTCTTTGCAAATCCCCATTTTGTACGTCTAATTTGTGACCTTTGTTTTAGTTTCTCCACAGCGTGTTCGAAACGCCGACGTTATACACTCTTAAAAATAAAGGTTCTTTATTGGCATCAATGGTTCAGTGAAGAACCTTGAACTTTGGGGAACCAAAATGCAGAAAAGTTTCTTTAATGGAACTGTTCACTGAAAGGTTCTTTGGGGAACCAAAAATGGTTCTTCTATGGCATCACTGAAAAAACACCCGTTTGGATTTTTTATTTTTAAGAGTGTACATCATTCACCTGGAGCAGATTCCGTGTACGACCAGTTGGCGCAAAATAGATTAAAGTGATTATTATGTTTTAAATATACTTTTCTTACAAAAAAGCACATCGATTCACTTCAGGAGGCCTTTATTCACTCCATGGAGCTGTGTGAGGCACTTTTTTTTGGATGGATGCACTTTATTGGACTTGTTCTGGACTGGTAATGAGAAACACCCACCCATTGCCATGATAGAGCTTGGGAAAGACAGGATATTTTTTAATTAAACTCTCATTGGATTTGTCTGAAAGAAGTAAGTCATATACACCAAGGATGCCTGGAGGGTGAGTAAATAATAGGGTAATTTTCATTTTTGGGTGAACTAAACCGTTTAAGACATTTTAAGACTTTTGCAAGTTGAGAAAGAAAAACAAAGCTTAAAAATGTTTTATTTAGTTTATGGTCTTAAATTATGAGATTATGAGAATTGTAAACATTTTGATTTTTGTAAAAGGTTTAAGACTGCCTGAATGGAGGTTCTGTACTGTAGAAGCATGTGTTCTGAGTGATCAGATGAGCATCTGTAGAGCAATGTTTCCATCTGAGGGTGTGCTGTGGATTCTGTCATATACACATAATGTTTATATTTCATCTGATGAGTCACATTTACTATTTCTGCTTCACCAGAATGACTGTACAGAGCTAATATCACTAAACAGTCTCCTGTCTCAATACAGCAACAGTGCTGCCAACTTCAGTTGTGATCTCTTTTCCATATTTTTATTCAATTGTTGAAATATGTGTTTGTGTGTACAGTGGGGATCAAGATTTGAAGGAATATTAGCTGTAGGTATACCACTGTTCTACTAACATGTTTGAAAAAATACCCAAGGCTTTTCAACAAAAACCTTTATTTTTGAAAAACACAGTGATCAAAATTAGAGAACAGTAACCACTGTTGCAGGTAAGAAGATTAACTGTCTGAAATTAGTTGGAGGTGTAGAGGCCCTTGCTTTGAATGACTCAGACTGCACTGGTGTGATCTTGGTCCATTCTTCTTCCACTCTCTTTCAGAGGTTGGTAACTGTAGCGGGTTTCTTAGCAATAAATTTATCGCCAAGGATTTTCCAGAGTTTTTCAGTAAAGCTTAGATCAGGACTCTGACCATTTCATTATTTCATTGTTCTTAGCTTCGAGGAGCTGCTTTACCAGTTTTGCAGTGTGATGGGGGCATTGTCTTGCATGAAAATTGCAGGCTGATTGGGAGATGCTTGCAGGATAGGAACTGCGTGTTGCTGAAGGAGCTTCTGATAAACATTTGTATTCACCCTGCCGTGTATCTGTATAAGAGGCCCAACTCCTGCTGCAGAAAACATGCCCCAAACCATGACATTTCCTCCTCTACCTTTGACTGACTTTATGTGCTCAGGGTTAAGTCTTTCCTTAGATTGACGCAGAACAAAATTTGCTCTCATCACTAAAGTGAACTCTGGAGCAGTTCTCCTTTCACCACACAACATGCTCTTTAGTAAAGGAGAGCTTAGCTTTTTGATTCTTTCTGCGGATGAGAGGTTTGGTCACTGCTGAATGCACTTTCAGTCTGACTTCTCTTAAACATGCAGAGACAGATCCTTAACCTGTTCAGCACTGAACTGGCAAGCAATTCCAGCTGCAGTGCTGAACCCATTCCCCACTGAAAGTCTCTGCATTATCCTGTCTTCTTGTGCATTTGTCTTACGTGGACAACCAGATACTTCTCATTTAAGTTTTGTGCACTGTGCTTCAGAATACAATAAATTTATGAAATATGCTGAAAAACTGCCCATCTATTCTTTTAATCTGCATTTTGGAAGTTCGGGGCACCATATCAGTCCATTATATGGAGAAAAATCCTGAAATGTTTAACTCAAAAAACATAATTTCTTTACGGCTGAAGAAAAAAAAGACATGAACATCTTGGATGACAAGGGAGTGAGTACATTATCTGTACATTTTTGTTCTGGAAGACATTTTAGACACAACAGTTATTATTTTTTTGCCAGTGAAAATAGTTTCAAAGCCACACCAAAACTGTTTTGTATCTCTGAACAACACCAGATAGTGTTTCGTTAATGAGTCAATCAGCTGTTTGAAAGAATCATTTGAATGAATGACTCAATGACTCACTCATGTTTATATTTAAAGTATATTTTCCCTTTTTTCCTCCAAATCATTTTAAATATCAGTATTCAACTTGTTTTTTTTTAAACATCAAAGCATTATTCATACATTTGTAACTGCAGGTTAAATGCATTTATGTTCTGCATTAAACAGTCTATGTAAATGCATCTAAATTGCATTTTAGATGCAGATTCTGTGCTACCTCTGCAATGCAAATGCAAATTTTGTTGATACTGATTTCATTTGACTGGTAAAAGCCCCATGGCATCTTATTTTTTTTGACACAAAAGATGATGCATACATTTGATTAGGTTAGAAAAAAAAATGGCCTTATAAAGAAAAATTGCCCATAAAAGGTAAAAATCTATTTACATTTACTGGAAAAGTTAATTTCTTTTACTCCTGCAAACTAATCAGCACACAGAATAGGAAGAATATAAAAAAGCTTTGGGAGTAAGCTGTCCTAGGCAGTTCTAAACATGCTCAGAAAATTATTCTAATTATTGTTATCGACAAAATTCCAGAAAATATCGAGACATCATTTCTTGTCATTATCGCACACCCCTACATTTGGGTAAAAATCATTTGGGTATTTCAGGCTTGTAAATGATTTGCATATGACAAGGTCATGGGTTTGATTCCCAGGAAACACACACGCTGATTAAAATGTAAACCTTTAATGCACTGCAAGTCACTTTGAATAAAAGCATCTGCCAAATGAATAAATGCAAAGCTGTAGAAAAAGAGTAACTGGTCTGAAGGGGAATACATTTCCCAGAAAAACATTTTGAAGTAAGGAAATCATTCACAGATGCTTTTGCTAAAGCTGTAACAGAGGGTCAGTTTTTGAAGTGCTCTGTTTGATATTAATTTAACATCCGCTCCGCTGAGCACTTCTGCTAACGATTATGACGAACTGCCATGAATAACCAATCAAGCTCTATTGTTTTTAGAGAAACACCAATAGAGACCAGCAGACAGATGCATGCATGACCACACCATATGGAGACTGAGAGAATTAGTGTGTGTGTACCATCTGCACTAGTTTTATCCAGTGTGAATGACTCCTTTAAGAAAAGCTACAAAGCATGATTTCTGTAACTAATCCTGCCGTTCTCACACTCTTCTGATCAGCTCACCTCACTGAGCTCGGTAAATAGCATCGCTCTGAAACCTAGTGAGCTGATTCGCTCTCGACTCACTATATAACACCTTCTTAAGGACCCTAATAAATGACTGACAGCCACTCGTGCAGTTAGACGTACTGCTTGTACAGCCATGAAAAGGAAGCCATGGTTGTTTTTTTTTTTCAAAAGAGCTATTGTTCAGGGTTATTATAGTTAACTAAAACTAAAGCCATCAGCAAATATTTTTGTTACTTGAAATTGAACAAACGTGAAATACAGTAAAATATGAAGTATTTAGTTTTTATAATATGTATTATTTCAGCTAACATTTGTCATTTTGTGTTTATTTTAAGTACTAAAATAACTAAAAATAAATAAACTAAAACTAATAAACAATAAACATTTAAAAGACATTTAAAAATAATTAAAATGACAAAAACAAAACTTTACTAAACGTTTGGCTAAAATTGAAACAGTCTGATTCAAAATATTAACAAAAACTGTAATAGTATACATTACAATAAAACGTCTTTTTGTAATCTGAATAATAATAGTAAGAATATGAATAATTATAGTTATAATAATTAAAATGTTGTATATGTTAATTTTTAATTTAATATATTTACTGTCTTTTTTAAAGTAATATGTTGCTTTTCAGTTTTACTTTATCATACTTTTATTTATTTATTTATTAGAATAATAATAAAAAAAAATAAATTAAAATTTGGAATACATAATTTTTACATAATTTAAATATATTATTTACTTTAAAAAAGTAATATGGTGCTTTTCAATTTTATTTAATAAGACTATTTATTAATTTATAAAATAATAATAATAATAATAATAAAAAACATAATAATGAAAATTATTATTGTTGTTGTTGTTAATAAGAATAATTATATATATAATAATAACTAAAATATTGTATATATTATTTTTATTTAAATATATTATTTACTGTCTTTATGTTGTAACTTTGTTATGTTGTAAGTAATATGTTGCTTTTCAGTTTTACTTTATAATGCTTTTATTTATTTTAATACATAAAACTTATTATAAATCTTTTTATTTACTTGTTTATTTGTTTATTATTAGAATAAGAATAATTTTTAAAATAATGAAAATTTTGTATGCATTATTTTTTTAATTAAATATATTATTTACTTTTTTGTATTATGGTGCTTTTCAGTTTTATTTTATAAGACTATTTATTCATTTATAATAATAACAACAACAACAACAAAAAATATTTTATACATTATTTTAAAATTAAATATATATTACTTTCTTTTTTTTAAAAAGTAATATGGTGCTTTTCGGTTTTATTTTATAAGACTATTTATTCATTTATAATAATAACAACAACAACAACAAAATATTGTATACATTATTTTAACATTAAATATATTTTACTTTCTTTTTTAAAAAGTAAAATGGTGCTTTTCAGTTTTATTTTATATGACTACTATTTATTTATTTATTTATTTATTTATTTATTTATGTAAGATAATTTAAAGATTTTAAGCATTTTAAAAGTTTATATGCTGCTTTTTTAAATTTTATTTGATAATAATAATAATAATAATAAAATATTATTATAATACTAATATAATCCTTTTTAGTAATAATACTAAAAATATTAAAAGTTTAATTAATTAAATTAAATATTATGAACTAAAATATTGTATAATGAACTAAAATATTGTATATATTATTTTTTTAAATTAAATATGTTATTTACTTTCTTTTGTAAAAGTAATATGCTGCTTTCAGTTTTATTTTATAAGACTACTATTAATTATTTATAATAATAATAATAATATAGTCTGGGTTTTGGAACAGCTGAATTGTGGGTGTGAGGACACCCTGATGAAGGCGAGTTAGCCGCAACGCATCGGTGCGCACATTTCTTGTGTTTAAAACTTTAAAGCTATGTGAATAAAGGCTTTTTTATATTGCACATTATTTGAGTGCCTTGGACTTATGAGTTTTTGAATTGTGGGTAATGGTGGATGTACTCTGTGTGTGTGTGTGTGTGTTTGTGTTTGTGTTACTGTATCCGTCCCAAACTTAAGAATGCCATGGTTTCCACATTGATCTCCTAAATCACAGTTTATCGATTCACTTCTGCTGAATTTTCATTAGACAAGAGAGACAAACAATTTAGAGCCTCATCTCTCTCGCTCTCTCTCCTCCTCTCTCTCTCTCTCTCTTATAAACAGCCTCCCACAGCGCACTTCTGCAAACACACTCACGCTGCGACACACACTCACACACACACGGCGGTTAAACTCTCTCTGACCGTGTAAGCAGTGTGGCTGAGCCTGACTAATTTAATTAGCCTCAGCCTGTAATTATTCACTTTAAAGAGAAATGAGGGTTATGATCTTGTCCATTACAGACATGACAAGAGATTTAAGGAGCTCAGAGAATAACGTGCGTGTGTGTGTGTGCGTGCGCGAGTGCAACATTGTCTTTGGCGTAATCTGTTATTGTGGCACGGCATGCGTTCTCAGTGAATTTAATTGCGTGTGCAGGCCTCATTACAGCCTCGTTATGGGGAAATTCTCTCTGAATGCTTCATTTGCATTTGTATGGTTTTGGTGTTGAGTCAGCGTTTCCGAGCCAAACTGCAGCGGCAGCAAACGCGCCGCACAGGGACGGCAACACAACAATCTGCCCTTTAAACTGCCTGCAATTTATGCACAGGGACAATACGGCTTTATCTGGAGCTGGGGACCGGCTCCGTTTAACTGGCAGGAAAACACTCTCCTGTAGGTTTAAAGAGACCGAAAAGAAAAAAGAAAGAGGGCAAATAGATGTAGGTTTCTGGCCAACTTCACTGAAAGATGCGGGTTGAGTACTTGATGAACGCTAAGCAGAGTTTTGAATGCAATAAGTGTGTTTGTAAGGATGATTTGAGCACATTCTGTATCTTCATTTGAAAAAATAGTCATGACTGTTCACATTGAGTCTGATTTATTTATTTGTTTATATGTACTTTTTAGTTAAATATTGCATTCATTTTTTTAAATTACTTATTTACCTTCATTTTAAAAAATATATACTGCTTTATTGATTTATTTATATATAGTTTTCCCTTAAATATTGTATACATTATTTTTAATTAAATAAATTAATTATTTGCCTTCTTTTGTGCTAAAAAAAGTTATATGCTGCTTTTCTGTTTTATTAAATAAAGCAATTATTGATCGATTGATTTATATTTTTCCTTAAATATAGCATACATTTTTTTAAATTAAATATATTATTTACTTTCTTTTCTCAAAAAAGTTATATGATGCTTTCAGTGTTATTTTATAAGACTACTATTTATTTATTTATTCATTTATTTATTCGTTCATTCATTCATTCATTCATTCTTTTTAACTGAAATATTGTGATCATCATTTTTTAAATGAAATATATTAATTATTTACCTTATTTTTCTAAAAAATATATATACTGCTTTTCAGTTTTATTTTGCAATACTTTTATTGATTGAGTGATATTTTTCATAAAATATTCTATTTTTTAAATTAAATATATTATTTACTTTCTTTTAAGTTGTATGCTGCTTTTCAGTGTTATTTATCCTTTAAAATAAAATATTGTATGCATTATTGTTTATTAAATATAATAATTATTTATCTTTTGTTTTCTTAAAAAAGTAACATGATGCTTTTCAGTTTTATTTTATAATAATTTTATTTGTTGATTGATTGATTTATACATTTCCCTTAAATATTATACATATATATTTTTTTAATTAAATGTATCATTAAAAAGTTATATGCTGCTTTTTAGTTTTATTTTATAAGACCGCTACTATTTGTTTATTTGCTTATTTATTTTATAATTTATTTATTTAAAATGTTACATTTTAAAATTAAATATTGTATACATTGTTTATTAAATATATTATTTATTTACCTTCTGTTTCTAAAAAAGTTGCATGCTGCTTTTTGGTTTAATTTTATAATAATTTTATTGATTGATTGACTGATTGATTGATTTGTATATTTTCCTTAAATGTTGTATACATTATTTTTTAATTAAATATGTTATTCACTTTTAAAAACTTACGTGCTGCTTTTTAGTTTTATTTGATAAGACTACTATTTATTTATTAATTTCTACATTCTAACTTAAATATTGTATACATTTATTTTATTAAATATATTATTTACTTTAAAAAGTTATATGCTGCTTTTAGTTTTATTTTATAAAATGACTTATTTATTAATTCATATTTTTTTTACTTAAATATTGTATACATTATTTTTTAAGTAAATATGTTATTTGCTTTAAAAATGATGCTACTTTTGTTTATAAGACTACTATTTATTTATTCATGAATTTATACTTTTATACTTTTTAACTTAATTATTGTATTCTTTATTTTTTAAATATATAATATATATGAAATATATAAAATGTATTTACTTTCTATTTGTAAAAGTTGCTGTATGTTATATATACTGTATACTGTAACTAAAATATTGTATACATTACTTTTTATTAAATATATTATTATTATTTACCTTATTTTTTTCTTTAAAAATTATATGCTGCTTTTCTGTGTTATTTTATAAGACTACTGTGAATTGTATTTATTTACACTTTTATGCTTATGCTTTTATACTTTTAACTTAAATATTGTATTTGTATTTTAATCAAATATAAATATTTACCTTCTTTTATATGCTGCTTTTCAGTTTTGTTATTATACTATTATTCATTCATTCATTCATTAAATATTAACCTAAATGCTCAATGTTTAGTATTATATGTATTTTATTATTTTTTTATATATATATATTAACTTTGAAAATTTTCTTTGCTATTTTCAGTTATTTTCAGTTAAATGTATTATCTTTTTTTGTATATATAGTGGCACTGAGGCACTTTCATTATCATATTCAACCAACCAAATGTGAAGCACCATAAAATGCATAAATGAGCAGAAAGAGAGAAAATAGGTAACAGGCCAGAAGGAGGATGACATTATGATTTCATTATGCCATTAAAAATGTATTAGCGATGTTTATTTCTTCATCAGAAACAGAGAGATGAGACGGCAGAACTCACAAAACCCGAGCGTCAGCCAGCAGTGATCCGTTCTTCTCATCATTAGCGCCGTAGCGTCTGGTCTCGTACGGCCCGCGTCTTGGCCTAGATTCACTATGCAGAGCAAATCCCACGTGGGACCGTCACACGAGCACAAAGACGTTATCTACATAAGACATGGCAGGAAATATATGAACCACAGCAAATCTTTGTAAGGCTCATGGTGTTTGCCGCAAGCCTCAGCGTAAATGAAAGTCACAGATAGAGTTTGAAGTTCTGTCATGTGAGGATTGGACACAGAAATACTGTATTCTCAATATCAAAGTGATTCATCTCAGTCAGCATTCAGATCTGACCCAGTGTGAAGAAGACGGCTCTTATCGCGAGCTTTACTGGGAATCAGATCAAAGATGGAAGTCTGGAGCCGGTAACATCCAAATGCAAGTTAAAGTTGCTACTACTCAACACTTGGCCAGTAACTGTATTTTTCACGTTTCAATTCACAGAAATATGAATCAGCACAAGAAATGTTTCTTGAGCAGCAAATCAGCATATTAGAATGATTTCTGAAGGATCATGTGACACTAAAAACTGGAGTAATGATGCTGAAAATTCAGCTTTGCATCACAGAAATAAAAAAACAGCATAGGCTGGTAGGTATGGTTTATTTTGCTGGTTTAACATGACGAGCATAAACCAGCAAAGGACCAGCTTAAACCAGCATCAAAACATGCCTACCAGCATTTACTGGTTTTTTCACCAGGGTAGATGAGTAAAGTTTGAGAACAGATTTTAAAGTTGGCTTGAGAAAGTCTAGCCTGAAAGTGGGAAAAAGTTGTAAAAGCTTGAATTTTAAAAGTTTAGATAGATTAATGTTGCTAGTATAATTTAGCACATTGTTAACATAATTTAACATGTTGTTAGCTTGTTTTTAGCATGTTGTAAACGTGTTTTAACATGATTAGCATGGTTTGAGCACATTGTTAACATGTTTCTAGCATGTTTTTAACATCATTAGTATTTTGCTAACATGTTGCTAGCATGTTTTTAACATGATTAGCATTTTGCTAGATTGCTGTTAACATGTTTTGGTATGACTAGCACATTGTTAACATGTTTTAGCATTTTATTAGAATGATTGCCCTGTTGATTTACAATTTGCTAACTTTTTGCTTGAATGTTGTTAGCATGTTGGTAGCATGATTTAGCATGATTAGCATGTTGGTAGCATGATTTAACGTGATTAGCATGTTGTTTGAATGTACACATAATTTAACATGTTGTTAGGATGTTTTTAGCATTATCATGTTGCTAGCATTATTAGAATGTTGCAAGCGTGTTTTAACATGATTAGCATGTTTTTAACAAGACTAACATGTTAACATGTTTTTTGCATGATCAACATGTTGTTAGCATGTTTTTAGCACAATTAGCCTGTTGCTAGGATGTTTCCTGCATGTTTCTAACATGATTAGCATGCTGTTATCATGTTGTTAACATTAGCATGTTGTTAAGATGTTTCTTACATGACTGTTGTTAACATGTTGCTAAATTGTTTCTAACATGTTTCTAGCATTAGTGGGATGTTGTTAGCATGATGAACATGTTGTTAACATGTTTTAGCATGATTAGAATGTTGGTAGCATGTTGTTAGGATGTTTCTAGCAAATGTAACATGTTAGCATGATTAACATGCTAGCATTTTTAACGCAATTGACGTTAAAATGTTTCTTGCATGCTACTAGTATGATTAACATGTTGTTAGGATGTTTCTCGCATGATTAGTGTTGTTAGCATGTTGCTAAGCTGTTTCTAGCATGTTGCTACCATGATTAGCATGTTATTAACATGTTTTAGTGTGATTTAACATATTGCTAACAATATAATAAAATAAAAACAGCTTAAAACCAGCTAGTTTGGTTTGAACAAAACAAACAAACAAACAACAACAAAAAAAAGCAGAAGCTAAAACTAAAAAACAGTTAAAAACAGCCCAAACCAGCCAATTCCCCTGTTAGAAAAAACAGCTAAAACCAGTTAAAATTAGCTGATTTTAAAAACCAGCTAAAACCAGCCAATTCCCCTGCTAAAAAACAGCTAAAACCAGTTGATTCAGTTAAAAACCAGCTAAAACCAGCCTAGGCTGGTTGTTTAGTCTTAGTTGGTTTAAGCTGAAAATTGCTGGTTTAATCTTAGTTGGTCTTTTAGCAGGTCTCCCACCTTGACTAAAAAGTAGCCAAAACCACTTTAAAACCAGCCTGAGAGAGCAGCCAAAGCAGCCAACTAGCTTAGGCTGGTTTCAGCTGTTTTTAGTAGGGAGTTGTTAAGCTTTGCTATAACACTACACTGTTTAAATACACCATAAGACTCATTGTTCAAAAGTTTTCACCCCCTCAATGAAAGTCTGTGTAATTTTTGGTGATTTTGATAGTCTGGTTTACAAAAACATAAATCGGATCAGTTAGAAAAGATGTAGCACACCAAGTCAGACCAGTCTTAAGGTCTTATCCGAGTTTGGTGGTTGAAGCTTTAAAGCTTTAGGATGAGATACTGTTTAAACTTTGACTCAGAAGAAGAAGAAGAATATTTTACAATATATTTACATAGAAAAGTTTAAGTTGTGAAAGTATTTCACAATTTTACTATTTTAATGATCAACTGAATGCAGCCTGAGCAGTGGAGATTCACATCCAGGTCACTTTCTGAGTTCATTCGCCATTGGCAAATGTAGCAGAAAGTTAACTTTGAAAGTGATTATGTGTCAAAGAGAGAGAGAAAAAGATCCGATTGGTCATTGGGTCTTTAACCTCTTGACCAATCAGATAGCACTAATTAGCCCTGCTGCATTCATCCCCACTTTCTCGATTTCTTCGTTATGGTAAATAGAAAGTAAAGTAATTGGCCAAACGCGTGTTGGAGTTTGTTTGCGGCTGATGATCAATAATAGAAATTCTGATTGGCCTTTCTCTCAATCTGGCCACTCCTGATTGGTCTCTGAGGGCCAATCATTGATTGTGATGCTCGACACGCATCGGCATGTGCCGCCGAATGCAGAAATGTTCTTGAATGAATGGATTTTTTTTTTTTCAGCTGCGTTTCTTGCTGTAATTAATTGGGTAGCGGTAATTAACTGCTTTGTGAGATGGTGCTTCAGCTTTCTTCAGAGGTCAGATGCTTTTGAAGGAGAAAATCTGGCTTTTTTTCAAAGAGGGTAACACATTCATAGAAAGAGAAGAGAGCTGAGATGCTAGAAGAGTTTGCATTTATGTTCTGGGCTTAATGATTTGAATATTATAATAGAGCATTTCAATTGGAAAGGAAGTAGAATGAAAATGTTTTAATTCCAGATCTATTAATGCAACTTATTTTATGTAGTTTTTAACTCAAAACATATGGAGTATTTCCAGAAACATTAGTTTGTGTTAATAATCAGTGTTTGTAATGCCAACTGATTTGTTTTTAATTTATATGTAATTAATTGTATTAACATGAAAATATTAATGTTATGGACTTTAGTGCAAGAATACATCACAGATGCTGATGTGATTATAGTTCAAATATGTATATAATCAATAGATATTTTGTTATAAAATAAAATTGTGGTAAAATTGTAATTAAATAATTTAAAAAAATGTAGTGGATATTTTGTAGTGCTGTATGACCCAGTTTTGTTAGAATAAATAGAAATATATTCCATTTAGAGACTATTTATAAGAAAAACAGTAAATATATAATAAATAAATAAATAAAATCTCATTCAAAATATTAATAAAAACTATAATTGTATATCACAACAATAATTGCCATTGTCTCGGTGTACTCTAAAATTAACCAGAAAAAAAAAAAAAAAAAAAAAAAAAAAAAATATATATATATATATATATATATGTATATATGTATATATTCTGTATTTTTTAAAATATTTTATGCTTTTTTTCAGTTTCAGTTTTATTTTAAAATTCATTATTATCTATGTTTTACATATTAACTTTTAAATATTAACTTTTGCATTTTCTGTGCTTTAAAGTTGAATTTGATTTTTAACTTATTTATTATGTATTATTACTTTATTATTTTTTTAGATGTTCTATGCTATATATATATATATATATATATATACAGAAGTTTATTCCGGTTTATTTCAGCTTGTTGTTAAACACTAAATAATAATAATAATAATAATAATAATAATAATTCAAGTAATATGAAGCATATGGAAAATTAAAATATGGATGGAAACCATGAAAAAAAAAATATATATATATATATTATATTTTTTTTTTTTTTTTTTTTTTTTTCAATATAATTATTCTTCCATCTGTGTTTGGAGTTGCCAGTGTAACTATGAATGTGGCCCATGTGGTCCTATTCTGGATCCAAAACTACTGATAAACATGAATAATAACTGTACTTAGACAGGTGGTGTGTTTAACACGGCTGTGGTGGTGTTGTTGTTCGGCTCCGGTCAGACTGCAGATGCTGTTCGGATGGTGAATTTGATAAAAGGTCTGTGGTTTGATTGAATGGATAATATCAGCGGGACTCAGCTGCAGTCCTGCGTTTTCTTTAGTCTGTCTGCCTGAAGATGAGAACAGCGACCTGACAGCTTTTCATGAAAACATCCATCATATCTTGACGTGAAGTCTGCCTTTTGCTTTAGCGATTGCTGTAATGAGGAATTCATATTCAAACACTGTGTTTTTGTGTTTGCATGACAAACACTCTAGTGAATGCTGATTAACAACATGAAAGTAAAATCCCAAACACACACCTGGGACAGGACGGTTTGTTTATCTCTATTTTCATTTATTTTGCTCGCCTTTTTAAATAAAGCAAGCAACTAATTTAAATAGTTTAAAGTCATTTTAATGATTTTAAATAATGCAGTGCAGTTCTGTACAGCCTCACTTTAATATTACTGAGATACTTTTTTTTCAATATTTTTTCAATTGAATTTTTCCTTAAATTTGTAATTGTTTTTTTGTTTGTTTTTCCTGAATTTTAAAAACATTTCCTGAATTTTATATTATTTTTTAATGTGTGTTTGAATGAGATCTGTTGTGCTATGTAAGTTAAAGCTTACATTGATGAAAATATGGTTAAGATTCAGTTGGAGTTGACTCATTGTTTAATATTTTCTAATGACTCCATGATAGCGAGGGATTCATGTGTTTGTGCATGGTTCAGGTGTGTTCTATTTTATGGGGACAAAATGTCCCCACAAAGATGGCAATGTCCAAAACCCCTTTGGACATTGCCATTTTTGGTCCCCATGAGGAAACAAGCTTGTAAATCATACAGAATGTTTTTGAACATCTAAAAATGTAGAAAGTTTCTTGTGAGGGGTAGGTTTAGAGGATTGAAAATACAATTTGTACAGTAGAAAAACCATTACATCTATGGAAGGTCCCCATGAAACATGAAAACTCAACAGGTGTGTGTGTGTGAGCTGGTTGGTCAGTTTGGTGTGGAATTGATTTTCTTGTTTCAGTGTATCAATTTGCAAGAGAGACACTTGAAAACAAACAGCGTGCAAAGCAAACGCTGGAAACAAACCACAAAATCAATCAGGACAGCGAATCTGAGAGAGACGGACAGAATGAAATGAAGAGGAGCAGATGTGTGTATGTACTACACACAGATAAAAGCCTGTTGTTTTAGGTATCACTGTCAAACTCAAGTCAAAATTGTAAATTATTAGTAACTCATTAACTTACGTGAATGACAGGTAATAATCAGCAATGTGTGTTTACACATATAGCTTACAGTTTTTCCGAAAGAAATTTTTTGAAACCATCACTCATTTTCTCAAAACTTTAAAGGGGACATCGGATGCTAAGTTCACTTTTACATGTTTGAACATTAATGTGTGTTGGCAGTGTATGTACACATCTACCTACCCTGTAATGATAAAAATGCATGCAGTAGTTTTTAATTAATCTGTACAAAAAAAATCCCCTTTTTCAAATCGAACCATTTTCAGATGCCTGTTGTTGTTGCGTCACACCCACAGAGGCCACTCCCACGATAGTTGATTGACATGAGCGTTTTACCTCAGATTAGCTGTAACAGTTCAACCTCCATGTTTTGATGCCGGTGCAGGGATGTACGTTAGACAAGAATTGAGTGATTGAGGTGTTATGTTGCTGGATGTAATAATGAACGTAGTGGTCATCATAGCAGCTAAACGCAGCTAAAATAAACAGGCTCGTCACTCTACAGAGGGGTGGTGTAAACAGAGCTCATTTGCATTTAAAGCAGCCTCGACCAGAATGGGATGATTTTTGCAGAGCTGATTTTGACAAGGTAAAAAGGGTGTTGTTTTACACAACCATTGAGAATTTTTAATCAAAGTATATTAGAGACTTTTAATTAAGACCCTAAAGAATCATATCAACTTGTGGAAAATGGGCATCCGATGACCGCTTTAAACACAAATCCAAATGTTCAAACTGAATTCAAAGAACCCCTGACTCTTCTGGCAAAATCAAACAATCGCTTCAAAATCATTTAACCTGTCCTCAAAATCAAACAAAGCTTTCAAATCATACACATATTAGTCAATACTATACGCACTACAGATCATTCATGAGACACTACATCAAAAAATGGAGAACACAGTGCCCAGTGCATGTAGTTACAAAAAAAAAGAATATTTACTGTATATAGTAAATATTTTGCGATAAAAAGATACATAAACATACATACACTCAAAAAACATGCACACACTCGAAATCACACCTAAATTTGGTGAATATACCAAAAAATATATATGTGTATGTAAAGTATATAAAGTATATGTGTGTGTATATATACACATGTATATATGTGTGTGTGTGTGTATATATTTATATATATATATATATATATATATTCTCTCTATATATAAATATACAGTGGGTACGGAAAGTATTCAGACCCCCTTAAGTTTTTCACTCTTTGTTATATTGCAGCCATTTGCTAAAATCATTTAAGTTCATTTTTTTCCTCATTAATGTACACACAGCACCCCATATTGACAGAAAAACACAGAATTGTTGACATTTTTGCAGATTTATTAAAAAAGAAATACTGAAATATCACATGGTCCTAAGTATTCAGACCCTTTGCTGTGACACTCATACATTTAACTCAGGTGCTGTCCATTTCTTCTGATCATCCTTGAGATGGTTCTACACCTTCATTTGAGTCCAGCTGTGTTTGATTATACTGATTGGACTTGATTAGGAAAGCCACACACCTGTCTATATAAGACCTTACAGCTCACAATGCATGTCAGAGCAAATGAGAATCATGAGTACAAAGGAACTGCCTGAAGAGCTCAGAGACAGAATTGTGGCAAGACACAGATCTGGCCAAGGTTACAAAAAAAATTCTGCTGCACCTAAGGTTCCTAAGAGCACAGTGGCCTCCATAATCCTTAAATGAAAGACGTTTGGGACGACCAGAACCCTTCCTAGAGCTGGCCGTCCGGCCAAACTGAGCTATCGGGGGAGAAGAGCCTTGGTGAGAGAGGTAAAGAAGAACCCAAAGATCACTGTGGCTGAGCTCCAGAGATGCAGTCGGGAGATGGGAGAAAGTTGTAGAAAGTCAACCATCACTGCAGCCCTCCACCAGTCGGGGCTTTATGGCAGAGTGGCCCGACGGAAGCCTCTCCTCAGTGCAAGACACATGAAAGCCCGCATGGAGTTTGTTAAAAAACACCTGAAGGACTCCAAGATGGTGAGAAATAAGATTCTCTGGTCTGATGAGACTTCTTGAATGGCCCAGCCAGAGCGCTGACTTAAACCCAATTGAGCATCTCTGGAGAGACCTAAAAATGGCTGTCCACCAATGTTTACCATCCAACCTGACAGAACTGGAGAGGATCTGCAAGGAGGAATGGCAGAGGATCCCCAAATCCAGGTGTGAAAAACTTGTTGCATCTTTCCCAAAAAGACTCATGGCTGTATTAGATCAAAAGGGTGCTTCTACTAAATACTGAGCAAAGGGTCTGAATACTTAGGACCATGTGATATTTCAGTTTTTCTTTTTTAATAAATCTGCAAAAATGTCAACAATTCTGTGTTTTTTCTGTCAATATGGGGTGCTGTGTGTACATTAATGAGGAAAAAAATGAACTTAAATGATTTTAGCAAATGGCTGCAATAAAACAATGAGTGAAAAATTTAAGGGTGTCAGAATACTTTCCGTACCCACTGTATATCTATATCTATCTGTCTATTTATATCTATATCTACCTATCAATCTATCTAAAGATACCTATGTATCTATCTATCTATCTCATACTCATACATATGTGTGCATGTGTGTGTATGTATATGTATATGTGTGTATATATATGTGTGTGTGTGTGTATATATATATATATATATATATATATATATATATATATATATATATATATATATATATATATATATATAATTTCACACTCGTATTCACAGTCTTATGTATCTCTCAGATTGACAGATGCACCCATGCCTTCTGTGCACTTTGAACTGGCTTATATTTTGTATATTTACATATTTAGAAACAAGTGTGAAGAACTTTGAATTATTGTGTGTAAACGACGACAGCCATGTTGCAGTTGTGCTTAACTTTTGCTTTCTTGTGTTTAGGGTTTTGCAATTGCAAATTGTGTCTTACTGAGTGAGAATGTGTTTAGAGTTTTGCAAAAAGACTGCATTAGATCTGCAGACAGTGTCTAAACTGCCTAAACTTGTTCAAAGGTTTTGCAGAAAGAGTGATTTATTTGACAAATTGGTTTAGGCGCATTTGGTTTTAACAAATGTGAAAAACTGTAATTTGAATGTTACAGTGTTAGATGACACAGAACTGTTAGAAATATATGAAGAGTTCAGATGCAAAACCAGCTAAAAGCCATCTCGGTCAAAAATGAGATAATGATACTGAGTGAATGCTCTTGACACACATTATACGTCCATCAAATATGTTTTCTTCAAACTCGCTAAAATACCAGCCTCAGCCCAATCAGAAGTACCGGTACTTACATAAAAACCTATACATCTGAGCCTGATAAAAATGCATTTTTTTAAAGAAAGACGTCAGATGGATTTAGCTGGTTTTGCATCTGAACTCTTCATATGTATATGTGACAATGTAAATGTGTGAAATGAACTAGAACACCTAAAATCTCCATCACTATTACTGAACTACTAAGAGACAAAATTATAATTAGCTCTACTGAACTAAAACAGAATATTAAAGAGAAATTGATTCCCTTTGACAGAATCGATTCCAACCGATTCTCCATTCCTAACAACTCACAATCCACTCTTGTTGGAATAAATTCCCATTCCTTCAGATGATTTGATGAGGAACGTGACTTATAGCATCTCTGACTTTGATTGCAGACTTTGGTTATATCATAAATGTACACACAGTTTAAGACTTGAAAGTCCCCATGAAATCAAAATTGCAGTTTTTTTGTTTTTTAGTATGAATATGTTAGCCTTGAGATTCTTTATAAGATAGTGTGCTCCAAAACAATGAAAAGAAAATTGCATTTTAAAGATATAAGCTTGCAAAACTCAGTTTCTAATCAAACTTTCTGTCCAATCAAATGCACTCTAGAATCCGAAGCGTCTGTGTTTTATAGCGATATGGATGAGATGAGGAGGAGAAACGATTAGACAAACAGGCCTGATGAGTAATCTATTAGACTGTGGCTGTTAAAAGCTGTCAAATGCGGCATTACCGAGCTCAACGGCTCTGGCCCAAGCTGTGATATCAACAAAACGCTATTTGCTGTTTAAAAAAGGGGACGAGACTGCTTGATATGTCCCACCCTGTCTTCCTATTTCAGTTGAAATTACGTCAACACATAGAATAATGCTGCTTGTTTCTAATCGCTTTAAAGGAGAAGTCCACTTCCAGAACAAAAAGTTGGAAATGAGATGGGGTTTTTTTTGACACACCCCAACTGTATTGACCCGGAATGCACAGAGGTCATGCAGAGCTAGACAAGATAACCATTTGAGGTTAAATAGTATATAAATTGTAATTTTCTTTCGAAAATAACCAATTATTTTGTTAGATAAGACCCTTCTTCCTCGGCTGCATTCATTTAGAGCTCTTTCAAGCTGCATTTAAACTGCATTTTGAAAGTTCAAACTCACGGGCACCATTGAAGTCCACTATATGGAGAAAAATCCTGAAATGCCTCAAAAAACATCATTTATTTATGACTGAAGAAAAAAAGACATGAACATCTTGGATGACAAGGGGGTGAGTAAATTATCTGTAAATTTATGTGAAAAAAAAAGTGAATTTCTCCTTTAGGATCTCCTCTAGGAGGCTCATGTGAGAATACAGAGGTCTGGAGAAACGTCTGAGACAATCTCTTCACTTTCCAGTAGAGACAATTGAGATTTAAAAGAGATCTTGTTTGTGATTTGTCTGTTCTCAGGCTGTACGCAAACAGTGTTTCTCATTTCAGCTGTCTCACTGTTAAAAAGACACACACACGCACACACACACACACACATGCACACACACACACGCACACACACACACACATGCACACATACACTGCCTCAGGGGAAGATCAGAGAGCAAACATCCAGGAAATTGGTTTGAGGTATTATTTTGGTGGTGTTTCTGATAGTGGCCAGTTATTTGTTCTCTGTTTGACCCTGTGTTCACAAAGATGGACAGAATGAATGAAGGGAATTGATAAAAATGGAAGAAATGTACAAAGAATGAAAAAAAAAACATTGTTCTCACAATGAATAGAGAAAACGCACACACTCTCGCACTTACACACCGGGCTGTGAATTGATTTGGCGTTTTATTCCCCTGTGAGACAGACAGAGAGAGGCTGAGAGCGTGTCAGGCACCACAAAAATTTTCTGTGTCATAAATAAAGCTGAAAAAGAGATTCAGGCTGAATTCACTAAGCAGTTGCACACTGTATTTCAAGAGCATGTGTCTTTTTCACAAACCTGCAATAGTGTAATATGTAACAGCGTTCAACATTAACACACCTGCTGAAATCAGGTTTATTAGGCAATGTAAAAACAGATGATTGTGTACATTTTCTATTGGTTATTGCTTTTTAATTGCTTGATGTTGCTCTTTCATTGAGTTCTCCGTTAGGCTTTGTTTACATGTTAATCTCTCTGATGTCTCAGATACTCCCCGCAAAATTCCTAGACATAAACGAGTCAGAAGATACAGTACAGTTATAAAATACATTAGTAGAGGAGCTCATTTAGGGCAGTTTGATTCCTCAATTTTGGAACGATTCTGATTCTTGATTCTGGAATCAACTCCTTAATGTTGTTTTTGATTTTTTTTTTTATCAGAGGAACAGGTTCAGTTCACCTCAGTGTGACTGTATAATATGAATTCATCAAATGACAGAAAAATATATTCACTTTTGCCATCTTAAAGTAAAAATGTATGGAATGTCTATTTACACTAAGTGCAAATAGCCCGCCTTGTTGGCAGAGGCTATTAACACTAACTCCGCCCACCAGCGTGTGATTGGGCTAGTCAACAATATGTTACAAGGAGTGATTGACGAGAGGCGAGCGGATCCATAAGCGAGCTTTTATTAGAAGGACTAGACAGAGACATGGTCATACAGGCAGGGTCGTGACAGGAGCAGACAGGAATGTAACAGGCGATCCAAGAGAATAGTCCGATAATAACGAGCGATAAATCACAGGGCAGGCGGCTAGACAGACGTAGACGAGAAAACCAGGCAGGAGATCAAAAAACCAGGAACTTGGAACACACTAGGAGAACAGGAATAATAACACGATACAATACAACAACAAACCAGGAAGTGCAACTGAGGAGGACCGGGGTTTTATAGGATGCCTGATTGGTCACGGGGGCTGACGCAATCAGAGCGGTGGAGGATGGGAGATGCAGTCTAAGATGCAAAGTGACAGTCAGAGTGAGTGGGTGGAGCGAGAGTGACATCTGGTGGTGAGTAGACAATGGAACACCGACCAGGTTTGTGACATAGCCCCCCAAGGAGCGGCTTCCAGACGCTCGAAAGAAACAACAGTCCAGGGAAGCGGTGGGATGGGAGGGAGACAGGGCGAGGGCTGGAGGACCAGGTCCATGAGGGAAGCCCAGAGATTGAGGCAGGACCGACAGAGCAGGTACCCTCCAGGGTGGAGCCGGAAGCAGAGCAGGAGCCCTCCAGGGCGGAGCCGGAGGCAGAGCGTGAGGCGCGGGCGCCCTCCAGGGTAGAACAGGAGGCGCAGAAGCCCTCCGAGGCGGAACGACCCTCCAGGGCGGAACAGGAGGCGCCGCAGCCCTCCGGGGCGGAACAGGAACCGGCGTCATGGTCTGGGACCTGGGGAGAGCAGGGACAGAGGAGGTAGACAGAATAGGGGAAGGGGGCGGAGCAGCCCTCCGGGGTGGAACAGGAGGCGCAGCGGCCCTTCGGGGCGGAGCCGGAGGCGCAGCAGCCCTCCGGGGCGGAACAGGAACCCGCGTTACGGTCTGGGACCTGGGGAAAGCAGAGATAGAGGAGGTAGAAAGAGTATGGGGAGAAGCAGAGAGTCTGTAGAGGGACGCCGCCTCCATGGGAGGATCCACAGCCGAAGCTGACACCTCAGGAGGCATTGGCACGGCTTCTCCGACTGGTGAGGCCTCTGGGTCTGTCTCCTGGTCAGACGGGAGCTCTGGAGCAGGCTTGAGATCAGACAGGAGCTCAGGATCAGGCTTGAGATCAGGCGGGACCTCTGGCGCAGACTTGAGACCGGACGAGACCTCTGGAGCAGACTTGAGGTCAGACGTGATCTCTGGAGCAGACTTGGGACCAGACGGGGCGTGACTTGAGTCTGAAACCGCTTCGGGAAGACCGGCCATGATGGGTGCCGACTCAGGAGCAGAAAACATGACGTGACCAGGCTGTGGCTTGACTGAGACGGCCTGAGCAGGCTGTGGCTTGGCTGACGGGGCTTTAGCCGGCTCTGACGTGGCGGCCATCTTGTGCGGTGGCTCTGGCGAGGCGGCCATCTTGGGCGGTGGCTCTGGCGTGGCGGCCATCTTGGGCGGTGGCTCTGGCGTGGCGGCCATCTTGTGCGGTGGCTCTGCAACTTGGCTTGAGACAGGAAACACAGCTCCAGCTTGGTTTGACACAGCTCCAGCTTGGTTTGACACAGGAACGACATGGCTTGACTCAGGAACGACATGGCTTGACTCAGGAACGACATGGCTTGACTCAGGAACGACATGGCTTGACTCAGGAACGACATGGCTTGACTCAGGAACGACATGGCTTGACTCAGGAACGACATGGCTTGACTCAGGAACGACATGGCTTGACTCAGGAAACACAGTTGCAACTTGACTTGACTCAGGGAATGTAACTGTACCTTTAAACGGCTCTTGTATGGCAGCTGTGACGTGACGGAGCTCTGTGATCGCCGCCATCTTGTGAACGGGCTCCGCCGTTGCCGCCATTGTGTGGACGCGCTCCGACGCGGCCGCCATTTTGTGAACGGCACAGCTGTCGCCGCCATTAGAGCGATGCTATCCATTACGTTCGCCGCCATTTGAGCAATACGATCCATTGCCGTCGTCATGGCTCGGGCGCGCTCCAGCGTGGCCGCATTTCCCGAGTGAGCCAAGCGGCCAGCGGATCTGTGGCGTCGCGCTCCGGCGCGGCCGTCATTATATGAGCGGGGTGCGCGGCCGCCATTACCGCGTTGTCGCTTTCCTCCTCCGCGACCCCCACAGTAAGCGACGCGCCCACACACAATAGTCCAAAGTCCATACCGGAATGACCGAGGGAAAAGCTGCTGGATCCTGTTGTGCTGGTTTGTTCTGTTACAAGGAGTGATTGACGAGAGGCGAGCGGATCCATAAGCGAGCTTTTATTAGAAGGACTAGACAGAGACATGGTCATACAGGCAGGGTCGTGACAGGAGCAGACAGGAATGTAACAGGCGATCCAAGAGAATAGTCCGATAATAACGAGCGATAAATCACAGGGCAGGCGGCTAGACAGACGTAGACGAGAAAACCAGGCAGGAGATCAAAAAACCAGGAACTTGGAACACACTAGGAGAACAGGAATAATAACACGATACAATACAACAACAAACCAGGAAGTGCAACTGAGGAGGACCGGGGTTTTATAGGATGCCTGATTGGTCACGGGGGCTGACGCAATCAGAGCGGTGGAGGATGGGAGATGCAGTCTAAGATGCAAAGTGACAGTCAGAGTGAGTGGGTGGAGCGAGAGTGACATCTGGTGGTGAGTAGACAATGGAACACCGACCAGGTTTGTGACATAGCCCCCCCCAAGGAGCGGCTTCCAGACGCTCGAAAGAAACAACAGTCCAGGGAAGCGGTGGGATGGGAGGGAGACAGGGCGAGGGCTGGAGGACCAGGTCCATGAGGGAAGCCCAGAGATTGAGGCAGGACCGACAGAGCAGGTACCCTCCAGGGTGGAGCCGGAAGCAGAGCAGGAGCCCTCCAGGGCGGAGCCGGAGGCAGAGCGTGAGGCGCGGGCGCCCTCCAGGGTAGAACAGGAGGCGCAGAAGCCCTCCGAGGCGGAACGACCCTCCAGGGCGGAACAGGAGGCGCCGCAGCCCTCCGGGGCGGAACAGGAACCGGCGTCATGGTCTGGGACCTGGGGAGAGCAGGGACAGAGGAGGTAGACAGAATAGGGGAAGGGGGCGGAGCAGCCCTCCGGGGTGGAACAGGAGGCGCAGCGGCCCTTCGGGGCGGAGCCGGAGCGCAGCAGCCCTCCGGGGCGGAACAGGAACCCGCGTTACGGTCTGGGACCTGGGGAAAGCAGAGATAGAGGAGGTAGAAAGAGTATGGGGAGAAGCAGAGAGTCTGTAGAGGGACGCCGCCTCCATGGGAGGATCCACAGCCGAAGCTGACACCTCAGGAGGCATTGGCACGGCTTCTCCGACTGGTGAGGCCTCTGGGTCTGTCTCCTGGTCAGACGGGAGCTCTGGAGCAGGCTTGAGATCAGACAGGAGCTCAGGATCAGGCTTGAGATCAGGCGGGACCTCTGGCGCAGACTTGAGACCGGACGAGACCTCTGGAGCAGACTTGAGGTCAGACGTGATCTCTGGAGCAGACTTGGGACCAGACGGGGCGTGACTTGAGTCTGAAACCGCTTCGGGAAGACCGGCCATGATGGGTGCCGACTCAGGAGCAGAAAACATGACGTGACCAGGCTGTGGCTTGACTGAGACGGCCTGAGCAGGCTGTGGCTTGGCTGACGGGGCTTTAGCCGGCTCTGACGTGGCGGCCATCTTGTGCGGTGGCTCTGGCGAGGCGGCCATCTTGGGCGGTGGCTCTGGCGTGGCGGCCATCTTGGGCGGTGGCTCTGGCGTGGCGGCCATCTTGTGCGGTGGCTCTGCAACTTGGCTTGAGACAGGAAACACAGCTCCAGCTTGGTTTGACACAGCTCCAGCTTGGTTTGACACAGGAACGACATGGCTTGACTCAGGAACGACATGGCTTGACTCAGGAACGACATGGCTTGACTCAGGAACGACATGGCTTGACTCAGGAACGACATGGCTTGACTCAGGAACGACATGGCTTGACTCAGGAACGACATGGCTTGACTCAGGAACGACATGGCTTGACTCAGGAAACACAGTTGCAACTTGACTTGACTCAGGGAATGTAACTGTACCTTTAAACGGCTCTTGTATGGCAGCTGTGACGTGACGGAGCTCTGTGATCGCCGCCATCTTGTGAACGGGCTCCGCCGTTGCCGCCATTGTGTGGACGCGCTCCGACGCGGCCGCCATTTTGTGAACGGGCACAGCTGTCGCCGCCATTAGAGCGATGCTATCCATTACGTTCGCCGCCATTTGAGCAATACGATCCATTGCCGTCGTCATGGCTCGGGCGCGCTCCAGCGTGGCCGCATTTCCCCGAGTGAGCCAAGCGGCCAGCGGATCTGTGGCGTCGCGCTCCGGCGCGGCCGTCATTATATGAGCGGGTGCGCGGCCGCCATTACCGCGTTGTCGCTTTCCTCCTCCGCGACCCCCACAGTAAGCGACGCGCCCACACACAATAGTCCAAAGTCCATACCGGAATGACCGAGGGAAAAGCTGCTGGATCCTGTTGTGCTGGTTTGTTCTGTTACAAGGAGTGATTGACGAGAGGCGAGCGGATCCATAAGCGAGCTTTTATTAGAAGGACTAGACAGAGACATGGTCATACAGGCAGGGTCGTGACAGGAGCAGACAGGAATGTAACAGGCGATCCAAGAGAATAGTCCGATAATAACGAGCGATAAATCACAGGGCAGGCGGCTAGACAGACGTAGACGAGAAAACCAGGCAGGAGATCAAAAAACCAGGAACTTGGAACACACTAGGAGAACAGGAATAATAACACGATACAATACAACAACAAACCAGGAAGTGCAACTGAGGAGGACCGGGGTTTTATAGGATGCCTGATTGGTCACGGGGGCTGACGCAATCAGAGCGGTGGAGGATGGGAGATGCAGTCTAAGATGCAAAGTGACAGTCAGAGTGAGTGGGTGGAGCGAGAGTGACATCTGGTGGTGAGTAGACAATGGAACACCGACCAGGTTTGTGACACAATACAAAAAAACGACTATCAATTGTCAGCTCCAGTGGTGTAAAGGGTAAAGCGTGTACTGAAGTCTTTTATGACGCAAGTGACCTGGGTTCGAATCTTCCTTTTGCCGAACTTTTTTTCTTCCTTTTCAAATCTCAGATCACATCAGAAAGGCATTTCTTTTCAATAAAAATGAAAGAAATAATTAAAAAGTTGATAATAAAGTACTGGGTAAGGTAGGTGTACGGAGCGCTTTATTGTCCCAATAAGGTGGCATCCATTTAATAATTTGAATTAAAATTATAATTTACACGCTATACGTTATTATTTACATACTGTTTTATAATGTACTACTGTACTGGGTTGCAGATAATTGGCACTATTTGCAACTAGTATAAATAGCAGAAAACTACTATATTAACATATGAAAAACGCGTTAAACGTGATTTAAAAAAAAATCAAAATCAGTATTGTATCTGGCTGGAAAAGTCCATTTTTAATTTTACGCAGACCGCTACAAAACGCCAGTCTTCCTTCATTGCAGAATACGATACATCCACTCAACCAATCACAGCGCACCATTCCATGCATTGTAAACAGTAAAGGTGGCACTTTGAATACACCCAGCATCCTAGTTTTCCTCTTCTAGTTTGTACTTTGTGATCAACAAACAAACAAAAAATGTATAATTTTGACGGCATTGATGAACCTGTGGTGGTTTCTGCAGTAGGGAAGAAACGTAAGCCATCAAAATCTAATCGTTTATGTGAGGAGATTAAGAAGATGAGGCACTCATTTTATTGCATATGCATTATTTATTGCATTAAAAAAATCAGCATATTTGTGTTTCAGCTGAGGGGAACTTCAACCCTGATAGCACACATACATAACAGAGATGTCTATTTGATGACTGCATTTACATCTGCAGGACGTCTGTTGGATGTTTCCTATCAGATGTCAAATAGACGTCTATTAGATGTCTTTAAGATGTTTATGATTTAGAATATATACTGACATCTTACAGATGTCTGTCAGATGTTTGTACACAGCAGATGCTCTCCAGATCAAGTAATCTTTAACAGACATCTTGCAGACATGCATGTGCTATCTGGGAAAGGTTTATGTATTTTTGCAACAGACATATCTTTCATAAACAGTGTAGAGAGAGTGTAGATAAGAGATTCATTGTACAGTGTTAGAGCTTCGTTGATTATAATGGAACTGGAGATATTGATTTGAACGAACAGTTAAATAAACAAAAAGTTAATATTAAGTGACTTACACTGTCTGACTTTAACACTATTGCCTGATTTTGTCAAAAATAGTTTAAAACAAAGCCACAACTGATCCACTGTTCATCTCCATTCAAACACAGCTGTGTTTCGTTTATGAATGAACGTGCGTTTTTAAACAAATCTAGTGAGTCAATGATACAATTTCCCATTCATAAAGACAGTCACTTGCTTTATTCCTGAATGAATCAGCAGTTCAAGCGAATGAATGATTTGATTCGGTAATTAAATCAGTGACTTGCCGCCACCTACTGGCAGGTTTTAGTTTAATTTTTAAAGTATATTTTCAGGTATTTAAACAATTTCATATTTCTATATTCAAAATTATATATTTAAAACAAATTAATCTCAACATGAATTTATGAATTTGATTGCACGCATGCCACCTTTGAACCTCATTAAACATATGAAAATACACCTACAAGCCACTTTTGTGTTCTTCTGTGCCACCTCTTAACTTTGTTAATGCTTTTAAAAATTGTATTTGATTGGTAACTTATTCTCATCGTACTTGTTCTTATTCTGTTGTTTTAATTTGAAATTTTAAAACGCTTATGAAAAATATATTTTAAAAAAAAATTGACATAAATGATGAGATACTTTTAATAAAGTTAGAAAAATGCCATTACAAAAGTAAAAACTAAATTCCACTTTAATTCACTTTAAGGAGTCAAATATCACCTTGTAATGGGAAGGCTAATTTTTTATCAGTTTTTTTTTTATTATTGATTAGAAGGTACTCCTAAAATTTTGCCTGTGCTTCTACATTTTTTAAGTTAGAAAACAGAGTAAATTCCCTTTTTATCATAAATCTTTGAAAATCAATATCCGGATTTGAATTTTTAATGTTATTATAACCTAAAGATGCTATGTGAACATTTAAAACAGAAAATAGTGGTTTTCATCTTGTCACTTGCTTGGTAAAGGAAACATATTTTTACTCAAATGAATCAAAATGGATTTATAGCATTTTTTAACCAAACTCTTCATATAGTGTAAATAGAATCTGTAGCTATTTGCACTTAGTGTTAATAGCACCTGTCACTAAGAAAATATGTCATTTTCACTTAGTCTAAATAGCCCTTTTTGCTATTTATGCTTTATTTATTTAATTTCACTTCAGTTATCATGTATTATTAACAAAGCACACAATGCTGTGAAATACATTTGACTGACTGTAACTGTCGTTGCAGAAACACGGAGAGTATTGAGGCCTAATTATATGTGTATGTGACAGAGATGATATTTGTTTCTTACAGAGAGCGAGTCGAACCCACGATCAGAACTGAAACCTAAATCACACTCAGAGACCAAGAGCAGAACTACTGATGGTGAGTGAACATCTGTCTATCACTTAAATGTTTAGTGTCAGTATGAAGTTCTGTAAATTCAGCAGAAACTGTAATATTGTGAAAATGCATTACAGTGTCAAATAACCGTATTCTATTGTCAAATATATTAAAATGTAATTTATTCCTGTGATCAAATCTGAATTTTCAGCATCATTACTCCAGTCTTCAATGTCACCTGATCATTCGGAAATCATTCTAATATGCTGATTTGCTGCTCAAGCAAAATGTATTATCAGTGCTGAGAACAATCTTTTAATAGAAAATAAACAGACTAATGAGCCAGATTCCAGATTCACCAGAAGAGCCCAAATATGATAGCTTGACCTTTGACCCTGTGCCCTCACAGTCTCTCTCCTGTGTTTCATATGGCTGCATAATTCTTCAACTCTTGAGGTTTCTGTCCCGGTTGCCACAGCAACACTGAGTCTGACAGTAATTGGGCCACTCTGCTGGAGAGGTAAGGGAGGTGATCTTTAACCCCCAGGGGTCAGAGTTCACAGTCCCACCTGAAGTGGCTCTGCGTCGTCGTGATTAGACACTTGACCCGCGTTCCTCAGAGAAAGAGAGAATAAGTGGGATTTGAATTAAAACGAGCCTGTCCGAGTCGTCTGACCCCCTCGTGTCCAGCGGGCAGCCGTAGCGTCTGACAGCCTGTGCGCGTCATGCGGCGTTTGAGCCGCAATGGCTGAATCTGCACTGGCATGCTGAGCCGAGGAGCCGGAGTGGCCTCTGGCGCTTCATCTAATTAAGCCGCGGGGAGGAAAACGGCTGGAGTCAGTGCGCGAACGGACCTTGAGTTTTCTGCCCATCCTGACGGCTCTAACAGCATCTCATTCATTACTGAAGAGGCTTCACATAGAGAGTGTGCGGTGACTGAATGATGTCTGACATATGAAATAATAGTCAGGGAAAAATTTAATTTTTTCAAAAGGAGGAGTTATTTTTGTAAGTTCCAGTGTTTTTGTTGAGTGTCATATTTGATACATCAGGCTTTTATGGCTTATAGTCATAGTGAGAGTATGGAGGAAAAAACAGCTCAATTTTTATTCAGAGGCACAAACTGAGCACAAATATGAAATTTATGGCAGATGCTAATATTTATATGGACAAGAAGTATGAAATACTAATTGTAAATCTTTGAGATATTTATAACAGTATAGCAGATACTTACAGCGCATACAATGATAGAAATATCGTCAATCTAAATCTGCAATAATATGTCTTAGTAAGATATTAAAAAATACAAATCAAAACATAATGCAATGCAATACAGTGATTGAGAGATTAACAAATAAAAGGCCCTCTAAATGCCTGATGATCATATTGGAGACCTTTTACTTGATTAAAAAAAAAAAAAAACTACAATATCAATCAGACAACAACAAATTTTTACATTTTGCCAAATTGTTTTACATGTACATTTCACTTTATATGGTTAAAATCAACATGAAATGTTGCTCACGGCCCATTTTACTTCTTTAATGTGAATTACGTCCTATTTAGATGTATAATGTTGGACGCCATCTGATTTTGTCCACAAGAAATTGTGTACCTCCATTTGACAGGTAGTTGGTGACTTCAGCTGAAAAGGAAAGTCGTTATTATATTGATGAAGTATTGCAAAAATTCATGTTTTCTCTGGAATGATGTGCACCAAAGAATCAGCCACAGTAAGATCAGGGTCATGTATTAGGGAAGGAAATAGGTTTTTGATTTCACGTCAACTTTAACAGTCAAGACTCGCTCTGTTAGTTCACATACACACAAATTCTGTCTCGTCTGCAGTTTTTACACTTGATGCAAAGCAGTTTGCTGTAGCAAAGACTCCTAGTTAGAAAATACCAATTTTGGAATGTGCTTTACCTCAGATGGTAATTGTCACAATGGTTTTTCCACCAAAAACAAGTGCAAATGGCAAGAAAATGCAATGAAAATGCATTTTTGTCTCGCAGATTAATTGCATGTCATGCAAACATAATTCGGCAGATTTCACAACAACCAAACGGACTGGTCTGAAGGGTCTGACCGGAGGAAGAGGAAGCTCAGTGAGAGTTTGTTTTTAGAGACGAATCGTAATGCCGCGGGCCAAAGCGTTTTCATCTGGGCTCCCCTGCAAATGAACGGCACCAGCTGAGCCAACATGAGCGTGAGCTGTTTTTCCAGCATTTTACGGAGTACTTCGTCATGTCTGAGCCAAAATGGCCGCCGGGCGGCGGTGAAAGCCAGCTGGGATGTACAGCTGCGATTGGGCCAATATGGCTGCAGGACAGGTATCAAAGTCTTTGGGGACGGACGGTGCATTTTCAGCCAGGATGGCTTGCGGCTGCAGATATGTCCTTTGTCAATGAAACGCTGGAAAGGAAACTGGGCTGTGGACGGCGACTCGCCTCCGTCACCGCCCCAATTAGAGCTGACGTGCCGAGAGGAGAGAACAACTGATGAAAGAGACGAGTGTTTTTACCGCAGTAATTCCCACCGCAATTCATCACAAAGACAAGATCCCCTTTCCTCCTCTTGTGAAGAAGGAGAGAGTGAAAACAGACGCTCTGAGCGGAGCTGCAGTGGCCCTAATATGTCGTTTTTGCTGAGACCGTCACTGTGTGAAACTGCCCTCTGACAGCCAAGAGACTCACCCTCACAGCCACAACAACAAAAGAGCAGTAATGACACGTCAAGCGATATCAAACAGCTTGCATTTGTTTGCCATAGAAGGCAACAATGTTGCATAATTAGTTGTGCTTTTTCTTAGGTCACACGTTAATGTAACATTCCACCAAAACACTGAAAACACACTGTGAATGTCACACCACACAATTAATATTCATCTTGTAATTAATATTCATGAGTTAGACCCCTCATTTTTTACACTGCTCCCATGCCTTTATATAATAGATACTGTGTGTATAGAAATATATTTGTTATCTGTTGTTAATTAGTTAATGAATATACCATAAAAGTTTAGAAAATTTATGCACACCTATTGTGGTAATGCATAATGTAGTCAAACATGTATGTAAAATTGTATAAATCAGTCTGACTGTCAATTTGCACATTATTTGTGTGAATTTTTCAGTGACTATTTCTGTAAGTTTCAGAATTATGACAGTAGAGGGCAACAAGTGACTGCAGCAGATTCGTTCAAAAACACTGATTCAATCAGGAACTAAACAACCCTGCGTCCCAATGTTCATACTATCCGTCCTAAATAGTATGTGAGATTACAATAAGTGTGTCCCATCTGCAACAGCTATGTGAACTTTTATAAACATCCATTTGGTTGTTAATTTTTAAATGCATCATATGCAGGAAATATGAGCAGAGTTTTTGGCATGAAAGACCCGCGACTGGCAGATCAACGTGATACTTTTTTTCTTTTCAATACGATAGGAAGTTAATTAAATTAAATGTGGAGGATGTTAACTGTGACAAAATGATTGACAGGCCAGTTTACTGTGACATGGTGAAGGCGCAGTTGTGTGACGTGATAGTATGTCCCAAAGCTTGGATACTCTTCTACTACACACTCAAAAGTCTGTACTTTCTCTTCACCAAAATAGTACATACTTTAAGGGCCTAGTATAAGTAGGCACATTGGGACGCTGCAAATAAGTAGGTCATTGAATCATTCACTCAAACGATTCATACAAGAATCAAACCAAATAACTGAGTCACTGAATTGTTCACTCAGCCCATTTGTTTGAAAATGAAACTTCTGTTATTAATTACTCACCCTCATGTTGTTCCAAACCCGTAAGACCTTTGTTCATCTTTGGATCACAAATTAAGATATTTTTGATGAAATTCAAGAGCTTTCTCTTGACACGTTCAAGGACCAGAAGGGTAGTAAGGACATCGATAAACTAATCCATGTAACGTTAGGGGTTCAACTGTAATGTTTTGAAGCTACAAGAATACGTTTTCTGTGCAAAGAAAACAAAAATAATGACTTTATTTAACAATCTTCTCTTCTTTGTCAGTCACTGTGGTTTTCTTTGTGGATAAAAAATATTCTTGTAGCTTCATAAAATTAAGGTTGAGCCACTGATGTCCTTACTACGTATCTGGGCCTTGAGAGTAGTACTTTTGCTGTCTATGCAGGGTCAGAAGGCTCTTGGATTTCATCAAAAATATATTAATTTGTGTTCTGAAGATGAACAAAGGTCTTAAGGATTTGGAACGGCATTAGGGTGAGTAATTGATGTCACAAATGCCTTTCTGGGGTGAACTAGCCCTTTAAAACCACTTATTCATTTGGATACAAAACAAGAATCATAACTGAATCATTTACTCAACCGATTCTTTCAAGCACACCCAGGATTAAAACAAGTAAGGGAGTCAGTGAATCATTCACTGAACTGATTTGTTCAAAAACAGTGACTCATAAGAATGCCACTGTGGCTGCATCTGAAAACTGGAAAATGCTGTCTTCAGAGGACACATTTCAAAGTAGGAAGGCATCAAGACATGTTCAAATCCAAAGTTAATTTCACTTCCTGCCTGCTGAGATACCTTCACCTGGTTGATTTTTGAAAGCAGCATAGAAGTATCTTTCACTGCCTTTGATGTCCCACAATGATGGCGTCTGAAAGTTGTGTTTGTTTCTGGGCAACTTTTTGCACTTTGGATATTATTTATAGCAAGAAACCAGTATTATAGAAATGAAATATTAGCTAGTTATCACCAAAGCTTGTTTTATTTTGTTGTAGATCATTAAACAGTTATGCTGCCTCAGAATCATGTCCGAAATCAGTTTCGTGATGTGCCTTCATGCGCAAACACTGCCTGGAAAGTCATTGCCTGATAAGGCAGAGAGGCAGTAAGTCATCTGCCTAGGTTTTCAGAAATGCACTGGTGTTGGAAACTCAAAGCAAACAAAGACCAGGAGACTCTTGGGTATCTTCAGCAGGATTCTGTATTCAGAACGTGCTGTGTGGCACTGAAGTCATCAAAAATCTGACTAAAGCCAAGAACACACTACACGACTGTCATGCTGATTATGAATGGAATTTGATTTTGAACACAGATCGTGCCTAGTCGGACATGGTCTGTTCCTGACGTGCTCAGTCACTTTTTGCAGTCGGCACAAAAAGTCACATAATGTGTGGTGTCTAAAGATTATAATCTTAGAATTCAAGAACCAGTTGTTGCCAGTCGTTTTCACAAAGTTTTTATAAACATGTTCAATATTTGCGACTGACGCCAACGATTATTCAGTGGAGATGTCACTGTCAAACATCATTCGGCATTCATTTTGTATTTTTATTAAAAAAAAAAAAAAGTCTTGATTACAACAAAAAAAATACTGATTGTTCTTGTGATTTATTTCTTGTCCTCCTTTGAATTAATAAGTTAACGCTACAGATTTAAATAGTTTCGTTTTCATAAGTTTACATAAATGAATTCATAAATCACGAATATGCCGAAATAATAAAATTATCCTAAACATATTAATTATATAGCTCTAATAGTTGTATCAGATTGTTAGGAAAATTATAGTGCCTTGAATTTATTAAGTTATTATTGATGTTTTATTTTTGTCCTTTTGTTCTCTGGAAATGTAAAGAAAAAAATAGCCTACCGTTTTTACCTAGAACCAATTCATTTTTAATCCCTGATTTTAGACATAAGCCTACAATGGATAATATACAGATGCATCTCAGTAAATTAGAATGTCGTGGAAAAGTTCATTTATTTCAGTAATTCAACTCAAATTGTGAAACTCGTGTATTAAATAAATTCAGTGCACACAGACTGAAGTAGTTTAAGTCTTTGGTTCTTTTAATTGTGATGATTTTGGCTCACATTTAACAAAAACCCACCAATTCACTCTCTCAACTAATTAGAATATGGTGACATGCCAATGCCACATGCAAAGGTTTCCTGAGCCTTCAAAATGGTCTCTCAGTTTGGTTCACTAGGCTACACAATCATGGGGAAGACTGCTGATCTGACAGTTGTCCAGAAGACAATCACTGACACCCTTCACAAGGAGGGTAAGCCACAAACATTCATTGCCAAAGAAGCTGGCTGTTCACAGAGTGCTGTATCCAAGCATGTTAACAGAAAGTTAAGTGGAAGGAAAAAGTGTGGAAGAAAAAGATGCACAACCAACTGAGAGACCCGCAGCCTTGAGAGGCTTGTCAAGCAAAATCGATTCAAGAATTTGGGTGAACTTCACAAGGAATGGACTGAGGCTGGGGTCAAGGCATCAAGAGCCACCACACACAGACGTGTCAAGGAATTTGGCTACAGTTGTCGTATTCCTCTTGTTAAGCCACTCCTGACCCACAGACAACATCAGAGGCGTCTTACCTGGGCTAAGGAGAAGAAGAAATGGACTGTTGCCCAGTGGTCCAAAGTCCTCTTTTTAGATGAGAGCAAGTTTTGTATTTCATTTGGAAACCAAGGTCCTAGAGTCTAGAGGAAGGGTGGAGAGTTGCTTGAAGTCCAGTGTTAAGTTTCCACAGTCTGTGATGATTTGGGGTGCAATGTCATCTGCTGGTGTTGGTCCACTGTGTTTTTTGAAAACCAAAGTCACTGCACCCTTTTACCAAGAAATTTTAAAGCACTTCATGCTTCCTTCTGCTGACGAGCTTTTTAAAGATGCTGCTGACCAGATCATTTTCCAGCAGGATTTGGCATCTGCCCACACTGGTGCCCAAAAGCTCCAAAAGTTGGTTAAATGACCATGGTGTTGGTGTGCTTGACTGGCCAGCAAACTCACCAGACCAGGAGGAAAATGAGAAACAAGAGACCAAAAAATGCAGATGAGCTGAAGGTCACTGTCAAAGAAACCTGGGCTTCCATAGCACCTCAGCAGTGCCACAGACTGATCACCTCCATGCCACGCCGATTTGAGGCAGTAATTAAAGCAAAAGAAGCCCCTACCAAGTATTGAGTACATATACAGTAAATTAACATACTTTCCAGAAGGCCAACAATTCACTAAAAATGTTTTTTATTGGTTTTATGAAGTATTTTTTTAATTTGTTGAGCTAGTGAATTGGTGGGTTTTTGTTAAATGTGAGCCAAAATCATCACAATTAAAAGTACTAAAGACTTAAACTACTGCAGTCTGTGTGCATTGAATTTATTTAATACACAAGTTTTACAATTTGAGTTGAATTACTGAAATAAATGAACTTTTCCATGACATTCTAATTTATTGAGATGCACCTGTATATATTATTGCTTAAATTGATGTTTAAAAATAGGGCTATAAATGTTATAATTAAGAAAAAAATAAACATAGACCGGGCATTTGAAAAGACATAATGAAATGTGTCTAATAATTCCAAAAAGAAAGAGAAGCATCGGACTTAATCAAAACATATTCAAGACTGTGACATTCATTAGGAACACCAACATAGCAGGAAAGCTAATGTTTTCCCTTATATTAAGCACAATTAAGAAAATTAAAACAAACCTTAACGTTTCAACAGGTAAAACAGGTTTCAAATAAAAGCACTGGTGTTGCCCGGGGTGTTGTATTTGGTGAGGCGGAAATAGCTGCGGGAGCGCAGGTAGATGCGGTTTTTGTTTTTTTGAGTTTTTTTGTTTTGTTACAGCATAATTTTTCCAGTTGTGATTCTACAATCGTTAAGTGTGCTGTGTAGTGAGTGACTCAGTCATAGGGTTTGCTCTCCTTTCTGATTGTCAGACTAAAATCTGTTCCAGTTGATGGAAACAATCGTAAAGTGTGTTCAGATCAGTCTTACAGTGTTTCTGCTAGTCGTGTAGTGTATCCCCAGCTTAAGGCAGTGAAACATTGTAGTTTATATACATTTAGGAAGCAGTGCTTAGAAATGGAGACAAAGCACCTGGGAAATGACCTTAAACAAAGCATGCAAATGAAGTATTCAGGTATAGCAACCTGCCCCATTTCACCAGTCCTAATCCAATCAGCACAACTATTCAAAAACTGGGGCAGGGGGACCAAGAGCCATTATAGACAAAAGGTGAGAGTCTCAATAATCTGGCTCATTTGACTTACAATAAAAAGAACAGGAACTGTCAGGAACCTCTTGCTACATACTTTATTTAATGGAATTGTTCATCTAATGTCATCATTTTTCAGTTTTTCATGTGATGGTACATCAGTATGTAGGATCGCAGTCGTGCTGTTGGTCATCACGGCTGTCTCATACAGCATGTGTGCTCTCTTGTGTTCTTGTATGCGGTTAAAATGATCATGCCATTGTGTTTGTGGTTTGAGAGAGTGAGGGATGACGGGAGTGTGACAGGGCAGATAATCAGGAAGAGCTAATCCGCATCTCTCGGGCAGTTGAGGGCGTTCTGGAGTCTTCTGTGCTGTTTGGAGTCTCTTTGAGCGCTGTCAGCAACACACACACACATACACTGTCCTCCACTAACCTCCTCTCCTCTCTGTCTCTTTTCTCCTCTGCATTGCTCTCTTACTCATCCTGTCTGAGTTTCTGAATGCCCTCAGTGCACCGTGACTGCACTTTATACCCACTACATGAGGACATACTGCAGACTCATTTTTGTTTTGTTCTATATTAAAGTAATGGTTATGTCTAAGCCGTACACACAGAATGTGTTTTTGCATTCCACACTGCAACCATGCATCTTTCGCTGCCTCATTTTTAGAAAGTTGTTAGAACACACTTTTGTGGTTATAAACGCAAGACATCTTTTTCAAACGCAGTGTCACGCACGAGACTCCATAAAAGGCTCAAGACGAGTACAGTGTGTCCATCTAGTGCATGTTTACATAGAAAACAAACATGTAGCTACAAATCAGGGGTGTTTCCTCCAAGGAGGCAAAGGGAGACAGTGTCTCCTTAAAATATTGGATAAGAAAAAAAAAACACTTGCGCTGTGTACTTACGTTATCTCAAAAGTTCCATGTATCCTAGGTTTCCGCTTATAAATACTGTGGCAACAGGAACAAGTATACTACATAGAAACGTCCTGTAGGTGCGTTATTTGAGCAGTAGCGTTACACGGCGGAACACACATTCATAGAGCGGAATATTGAGCAGAGTGTCACACCGCACAGCGACAGCTATTTATATTTATTTATATTTATAGTTTATATATATATATATATATTTTTTTTTTTTGTTGTTGTTGTTTTTCTCTTTCGGCCAAAAACCGAAAATGCCATTTTCGGCGGCTGAAAATTTGGTGCATCTCTTTTTTTGCACAAAGACATTTAGCCATACTTGCAAATACGGTGGGTTCGTTCAAATTTACTTTTAGAACAACTGTTTTACACACGTAAAATGTGCATCATTAACCCGCCAAATCATGACAAATAGTCACATATCAGTAAAAGGATAAAACTGAATCAAATTTCATGTTCTTTGCAGATAATTCATTACGATGATATAAAATACTGTTAATTGTACAGGTAAGTTAATAGAAAAGTAATACATTACCTCATCCGTGAGCATGATTTGTGAAAACGACATCTCCCAATGTTCTGTGCTCCATCATTGTGTCATCAAACTTCACCTCTGTTACTTTTTTGAAAATGCGACCTCTAGCGGCAAAAACGTACATATTGTGCCTTTGAGGAACTGTATGGAGAATTTAATTCACACAGTGCACTCACAAATAAATTAAATAAATTTTGCAAGGAATGACATAAACCGAAATAACAAGTGAAAAGGTTTCAAGTATATATTTTGTGTGGACATGTAATCTTTATCATGCAAATCTGAAAGCAGGCAGTTGGAAGCGAGCCTCCCATCTAAGGCAGATGCAGAATTTTTTTTGCAAAAGAACCCAACTGTAAGTACATTAACATTATTAGTCTGAACTCTTAACTAACACATTTTACATTTCAAGTTTTTTCCGAGAAGTCTCCGGTGTAAAGGTATAACGGGAATACCGATACACTGCTTTGTGGGAAGGTGGAAGTTTGCTGACGTCATTGTGAAAAGGGCCTATTAATAACTCAAGTTTAGTTAGGCGCTGCATGAGCAAGTGCGCGCTGCACATATCACGCTTAAACCATCTTAACGCATGCATTTAAGTAAATAAGTTTACATTTTTACTTATCAAAGATTGTTCTATTGCATACCATTTCCAGATTATGACAGAAAGAGCATAATATGCACAGGTCGTTCAAAAGTAAAATATAGAATAAATCCATTTGATTTGTAAACCAAATTCAAACGTGACGTTGTAATCTCTAATGGTAATGTATGGAATTTACAGAAAAGCTCCTGATAACGCTAATATGTGGGGGCGTTGTAAGGCTTTGCCGATCAGCGCTACCCATGGCCAGTCAATCTATTACTCAGCCAATCGTGGGCCCCCTCCTTGCTTGGGCCCCGGGGCTTCAGCCCTGCCTAACCCAATGGTTAATATGCCCCTGGGTACTGGTAAGAATTTGCAGGAAATTTGCAGTTTTAAATGTGCATCTGATTGGGGGATTACACAAGATTTGTATTTTTAAGAGAACCAATGCTAAATTTGCCTTTTGGGTTAAAAGAACAATTTCTTTATATGAAATTCAAATGGTATGACAATAAGAGATTGGACTGTAAAAAAATGTAAATCTACACACTAAATACATGTGGTCACGCAATGCTGATGTTGTTAACATTAACAATTTGTAAACAAAGTAGCGCAATATATTGTAATGCTTTTTTCCTCAGTTGATCAGAACAAAAGTGGCAGACATGTTACTTGTTCAGATGACAATATCTGGAGAAAATTCTTATTTGGGTCATATATTCCAAGAAGTAGGCTAGAATCTGTGATTCCGAAGTACATCCACACCAGTGTGGTGACTGACAGCCACACATACACCTCAAAACATTAGATTAATCCGCACTGGAGCCATGCTGGCGCACAACCCACATGATGAAGATAATTCCGCAAATAATTGCAGGTTTCAACACAGAGATTGTGGCAAAGAGACAAAACTTATGGACTGTAGCTTTAAGTGAACGCGGAGCAGGTGAAAAGTAAACAAAAATGTCCTTGTCATGTAGGCATATTATTTAGGTCTGTGCATTTCATGGTAATATTGCATAATATTGCATTGCATAATATTGCCTAACCCTAACTGCGCAGACCCCACCAAAATGCAACAAAGTGTAATAGCGGAACTGGCAATTGAGTAAATACACAAACAGCAGGAGTGAGATTTACCAGCCAAACATTGAGACAAATATTATATTAGGCTGCTGAATATGAGAAATACTCAGCCAGTTGACTGCATAAACATAGAAATGGGATTCAGTGCAATTAACAACAGAGCCAATAATTCACAGCATAAAGCACATAAACCATGTTTATCCTCAATGTGAACCCGTTTGTAATGTTGCCTTTTCCTCTGTAATTTTGTTAATGGTTTTTGAGGACAAGGACGTTACGCCGGTCCATTCTGATGTCTGACAAATCTGACTTTGTCCTGACAGATGAATTTGTCTAAAATACTGAAGAGCTTCAATGTTAGTTAGTTGGATTTATGATTTGCAGTTAGCATTCCCTGCTGTCTGCAATCAAAACAGACCTCAGCTGAATACCATATTCATAATGTTACAAAAGATTTCAATTTCAAATCGTTCTGTTTTTTTGGACTTTCTACACTGATAATACTCAGAAATGTTTTTTTGTGCAGCAAATCAGCATATTGGAATGACTTCTGAAGGATCATGTGGCACTGAAGACTGCAGTAATGCTACTGCAAATTCAGATTTAATCATAGAAATAAATTATAATTTAAGTTATATTCACATAGTAAATATTTATTTTAAATTGTAATGATGTTTCACAATTTTTGCAGTATTTTGAATTACTAAATGCAGCCTTGGTGAGCAGAAGAGATTTGTTTAAAAAACATAAAATAAATAAAACATCAAATGTTCTGACTGGCTATGATTATTGCAGTTTACTTGTGCATCTCAGTGCAGAGTATTTTGTAAGGCTGCATAATTTAGTGTGTCTAATAATGGTGTTTTTACAGGAATCATCCAGTAATGACATATATTTTGATTTTTCTCACCTCTCACCGCTGTAAATGTGTTCCTGTCTCTTTAAGACCACAGGAACCGCCTTGAATTCACTGGCAGCTCGTTTCAGTGTCACATCACTACATTAATTAATCAAACGCCTGCCCGTGATTTTAATCTTTTAGTGTTTTTCTCAGCATTAAAAGCGACCCTTGGGGAGTGTAGGGCGTTAGACGTGTGACCTGTGACTTGTTTAATTGAGTGTTCCTTTCATCATTGGGCAGCAGAACATTTTAATTAAGTGTTACATTCTTTTCATTGCTCTGTTATTTCTTTTTTTGCGTTTAGCAGCCTGTTTGAATGTGATTGGATGTTTTCTGTATAATTCTGATCGATCGCTATGGTAACTCGTTTCCCACTCACTCACACGTGTATGTATGAAGTCACGTCTGTATCAGACTCACCAGACGGGATTTTAAAGACGAGCTCAATGTTTCACCTCAAATGTCAGGATTTTTCTTCTTTTCTTTCTCTGTTTTTTTAGCTGGATTACAGTGAGCTTGACCTTGAGAAAAAACCCAGTTCACTGAGCCAACACGATAAAGACGTTTAGCTCTGAACACACGTGTGAGAGAGAAGCAAACTCACACAGACTTTCAATAAAGCAAAAGGTGGTTTGTTATAGTGATCAAGGGCCGTTTTCATGGTAAAATTGTGGTAAAATCACCTGTTGCACATCAGTGTTATAGTTAAATACATCTTAAATCATTAAAAAATGTTATTGACATAAAATAACCATTAACTGAAATAAATTTGAATATTAAAAACAAATAAAACTTATTTTACATAGTTGCAGAGCTGTATTATTTAGTATTATTGAGATTCAAATATAATTTTTGTTAATATTTTGAATTATATTTTTGTATTTTCTTTCATTTTTTTAAGCTTTATTCATTTTTGTGCGTGTGTTTGTCACTTTTAGTAGTAGTTGATTAAATGTCTATGTTGTTTTATTCATTTTGATTTCAGTTTTAGTTATTTTAGTACTTATACTAAGGTAAACTAAATAAAAAATAGAAATATGGAAGCTGGGAAACTAGCTGAAGTAATTTTTGTGTTAATATTTTATTTCAGTGAACATTTATTTTATTTCAAGTAACAAATAAATTTTTTATCGTTGTAGTTTTCTATTTGATTCAGTTAAATAAATTTAATACAAATAAAATAAAATACAAATAAAATTTATAAAAAAAACTATATGGACACTGAAACTAATTAAAATTTTTAAAAATCACAAAAATACGAAAACTTTAAAATAAAAATGAAAAATACAAACAAAAAACTAATTTAAAACATATAAAAACTATAGTAATCTCAATGATATGAAATAATAGTACACAATCTTCAGTGACTTATTGTTTTTGTGAAATGGCAGCAATAGCAATATGATAAAATGCACTGATTTAATTCAGTAAATGCGTTCATAAAAATCAGAATAAACATTGTTTTCATAGAATTCAGCTGATTTTACACCAATTGTGTCTTATTTTTTCCCACTTACTTCCACTTGTGGTGTTAATGGTCAGAAATGACTGGCCTACAGACAAATTGCTTAGAAATTTGCCATTATGCTATATTATTACCAAATTACCAAATGATTTAGTTATTTTAGTACTTTAAGTTAAACCAAATAAAAATGAGAAATGATGCTTTGGAAACTAGCTGAACTTTTTTTTTTTGCTATTTCAAGTAACATATGTTTTTATGGTTTTTAGTTTTAGTTTTTTTATACAAATAAAATTAATAAAAATTGTATAGACACACACACAAAAAAAATAAAATAAAATAAAATGACAAAATCATATGAAATTACTAACACTTTAACTAAAATTAAAAACACGAAAATAAAAACTAAATCTGTAACATTGAGTAATTAAAGCCATTTTGCTTTTTGAAAAATCATAAAATCATCATGTCTTAAATGTGTTGCATTGCTATACATAAATGGTTATGTCTATCAACACAAAATCCATAACTTTTTGTCAGCACAATCTGAAGATGATCTGACTCGGTTTTGGTGAAAATCAGACAAATTGTCTCGGAGGAATTTAAAAAGCATGTTTTTAATGAAAACATTAAACTGGACTATGGCATAATTGGTATCTATGTTGTCGGAATGACCCAAAGAATATTTTGAGACCAGTTCATTATAATACGCTAATGCAATCAAAAGTTATTAGCATTTTTGGAAATTTCATTATTAATGGTTAATGAACGATTTATCACTCTTGACCAATAGGTGGTGCTGTTACCAAATTGATGTGGCATGGTCAGTGTGAGGTGACAATGGCACATACAAAGTTTGGTGTAAATATGTCAAAGCTTTGCATAGATACAGCCTCAGATGCAGTTTGACATGATTCCAGCAAATTTGTTGATGCGTTCAGCAATAACCGCTTGGTACAGGGCTGCCCAAACTTGGTCCTGGAGGGCCGGTGTCCTACAGAGTTTAGCTCCAACTCCAGTTAGACACACCTGAACCAGCTAATCAATTCTTACTAGGCATACTAGAAACTTCCAGACAGGTGTGTTGAGGCAAGTTGTAGCTAAACTCTGTAGGACACCAGCCCTCCAGGACAGAGTTCAGGCAGCCTTGGTTTGGTATATCGACATGAAATCCATAACCTTTTGCCAGCATGGTCTGAAGTTCATCTGAGACAAATTTGGTGAAAATCGGACCAATGGTCTAGGTGGAGTTTGAAAAAGTAGGTTTTCAACATGACGGATGGGAAGTTTGGCTGACTATGGCAAAATTGGTATCTGTGTTCTCACCATGACGCAAAGAATATATTGCGGCCAGTTTCATTATGATAGAACAATTTGATCAATTTGATCGATATGCCAATGTGTTTGTAAACTATAGCATTTTATGACATAATTCAAAATTCAATATAGCCTCACATCAATTTTTGCGTGCTATATGTCAAATTCGTTCACGTGTTATTCAAGAACAATTTGACTAATCAACTTGGTTAACTTTTTACCAGCATGGTCTGAAGATGATCTGAGCCAAATTTGGTGAAAATCAGACAAACCGTCTAGGACGAGTTCCAAAAAGAAGGTTTTTCAAACTATTAAAAATGGCAAAAAAATCTTGACATGTTGAGGTGTTCTTTTGACTCGGCATGAGCCAAGGATTCAGAGAAAAAAATATTTTTTCTTCTAGACGTAACAGTTCAAAAGTTATTAGCATAACCATGAGTGAAAATTTGGACAAGTGGTGGCGCTAGAGAGTTTGAGGTAGAGACTCTAAACTTGCTATGGTTAATTTTGTGACTGTCCTTTATCTGTGTGCCAAATTTCCCACAAGCGTTTACAAATACAATAGGTTAATAGGTTATGCATGTTAAAGGAGAAGTCCACTTCCAGAACAAAGATTTACAGATAATGTACTCACCCCTTGTCATCCAAGATGTTCATGTCTTTCTTCAGTCGTAAAGAAATTATGTTTTTTGAGTTAAACATTTCAGGATTTTTCTCCATATAATGGACTGACATGGTGCACCGAGTTTGAACTTCCAAAATGCAGTTTAAATGCGGCTTCAAACGATCCCAAATGTGGTTGTAAATGATCCCAGCCAAGGAAGAAGGATCTTACTTTAATATTTAAATACTTTTTAATCTCAAACCCTCATCTTGCCTTTCTCTCCCTGAACTCTGTGTATTCTGGCTCAAGACAGTTAGTGTATGTCAAAAAACTGCAATCGTATTTTCTCCCTCAACCTCAAAAATCATTTCAAAATCATCCTACATCGCTGCAGAAGTACAAACACAGTCTTTGCAAAGTAAACATGCAAAGAAGATCAAACACCCTTAACAAAAAAGGTAAAACAGTGATATAGGATGGTTTTGAAGTTGAGGGAGAACATGAGATGGGAGGTTTTCGACATGCCCTAACTGTCATGAACCGGAAAAAAAAAACAGTTTCAGGGAGTTCAGGGAGAGTAAGACAAGATGAGCGTTTGAGATTAAAAGGTATAAAAATTGTATTATTTTTATGAAAATAACTGATCGTTTCGCTAGATAAGACCTTTCTTCCTCGGCTGGGATCGTTTACAAGCACATTTGGGATCATTTGAAGCCGCATTTAAACTGTGTTTTGGAAGTTCAAACTCTGGACACCATATCAGTCCATTATATGGAGAAAAATGCTGAAATGTTTAACTCAAAAAAAATAATTTCTTTACGACTGAAGAAAGAAAGTACATTATCTGTAAATTGTTGTTCTGGAAGTGGACTTCTCCATTAATAATACTGAGAATAAACATTGTTTTATAGAATTCAGCTGATTTTACACCAGTTTTAAATGTGTCTCATTTTTTTCTGCTTTCTTACACTTGTGGTGTCAAAACGGTCAAAAAAAGTCCAGCCTACAGAAAAATTACTTATACCATTATGCTGTATTATTACGGAATAATTGGATTCAGTATCTGTCAACTTGTTTTCTTTCAGTTAGCACAGGTTTTGTATTTCTTTCACGAAATACAAATTGATCTAGATTAAACCTCAGTTTTTAAGTGTACACTGACAAAATTCTTCACTAATAATGTTTTTTTCACAGATAAGCTTAAATCAGTGAGGACTACGATCAATCTGTTCCAAAAAGATATATAAAACCTGTGCTAATTAAAAGAAAACAAGTTAACAAAAAAAAAGATCCAAGACTTGGTGATAATACAGGATAACGAGAGATTTAGAAGTAATATTTTAAAGGCTGGCCATTTTTTGACTGGGAAGGAAGGATTTTCAGCACAGCACAAGGGCTTTAATATATGTAAACTTTAATTGCAGTAAGTCAACCTCTTGGTCTTTAACTTTTTCAGTGCTTTGTGTATTTTTCTGTGCATGCGTTTCACAGCTTTTAGGAAGTGTAAATTGCCTCTTTGCTTCTCTCTTTGAAGCTCTTTCCTTGGGCCATTTCAAATCTCTTCTGCTTCTCCAAACATTATTTTAAAGCAGAAGAAACTCTTTAGCACAGCAAACCCTTTAAATGCTCCTATTCTAAAACCGGCCAATAATCAGAGTGCGCTTCATGAATATTCAGTCGTTTTGGGAGACGCCGTTCTCCCATGGGGCACCGGAGCGAGAGGCGCACACGTTCCGCCCATCGCTCGTGTCCTGAAGGGCGTTTTCAGTTAATGCTGAGCGTGTTCGTTAAAATCCCATCCCGCCGAACCCCTGCGGCGCCTGAACTTCCCTAGCGTTTATCATTTTAATACTTTAATTAAACGTGGAATTATACTTATGTTTCTTGCACAAGGTTTTCACAGCTGTTAGCGCTGAATAATCTTTCAGTGTCGAACGCTTTCTTCTGGGCTTTACTCACTGTGAGCGAGGGATGTGAACGGACTCGCCGTAAGACTCATCTGAAATGGAGAGCTGAAGGTGTGTTCGTACCTGCTTAACATGCATTAGTTTTGCTCTGCAGGTGAACTTCAGTCTTATATTTTTACATAAATTAAAGCATCACATTCAAGCTAATTATTTCCGCAGAGAGAGAGGTTTATGCTTTTTACAGAAGCACTGGTTTATGTGTTTAGCTTGACTTTGCAGACCAAATAGTTTCAAGAAGTGAGCTAAATCTGACAAAACCTTTAACATACAGATGATTCATGAAGTGTTATTTTAGTATCACTGATTGAGATACTGTTACAGCTTTTATTAATATTATTTTTGTTTGTTTTTTTTTTTTTCTTTTTAGTCGTTTTGTTGTTTTTGAGGGTTTTTTGTATTTTTTTTAAATATCTTTAATGTTTATTGTAGTTAAATTTTAGTTATTTTAGTACATTAACTTAAACCCCAAAAAAAGTGAAATTTTGCCATGGCATACAGTTTGTTTATTTATTTTTTATTATTATTTATTTGATTTCAGTTAACATTTATTATAATTTAAGTAACAAAAATAGAATAAAAATTTTAACCTTGCTCATAGATTAAATAATATTTGTTTTTAATCTAAACAATGTTTTAATTTTTAAACTGTTATTTTAGTACAGTTTATATATATACTGTATGGTTCTGTATGGTTCATAGTTCAATTTTAATTATTGTAAATATTATATGACCATTAAGTTATGGCAATGTGTTTTTACAGTACATTTACTTTACATTAAAATGTAAAATTTTGCCATGTCAAACAGCTGATTTTTAAAAATATATTTTTATTTAATTTCATTTCATTTACATTAAAATGTGAAATTTTGCCATGGCAAATAGCTGATTTATTTTTTTTTTTTTTCTCCAGTTAATGTTTATTATCTATCAAGTTTTAAAGTTTTGGTAACTTTGTTATGTTTTGTAATTTTTATTCATTTATATTTTTTGTCTGTATAACTTATTTTTTACAATATACACTGCCGTTCAAAAGTTTGGGATCATGAAGATTTGTTATGTTTTTAAAGAAGTCTATTATGCTCATCAAAGTTCCATTTATTTGATCAAAAATACAAAAAAAAACTAATAAATAAATAAACTTTAAAATATAATTTATTTCTGTGATACAAAACTGAATTTTCATCAACTATTACTCCAACCTTAAGCAGCACAATTGTTTCCAACAATGATAATAAATCTGCATATTATAATGATTTCTGAAGGATCATGTGACACTGAAGACTGGAGTAATGATGCTGAAAATTCAGCAATGCATCACATGAATAAATTCTGTTTTAAAGTATATTAAAATAGAAAACCACAATTTAAAATTGCAATAATATTTCACAATATTACTGTTTTTTTTCTGTATTTTGTAATCAAACAAACAGCCTTGATGAGCAGAAAAGACTTATTTAAAAAACATTAAAAATATTACTGATCCCAAACTTTTGAACATCAGTGTATATATTAAAAATATGTATATTTTTATTTATTTATTTATTTATTTTGATTTAATAACAAAAATGTTCTTATAATATGAAATGATTTTAGCTACCTATAATAAGCCTGCTCATAAAGTAAATAATGTTTCTTTTTAAGGTTTCTTTAAGGGTTTGGACAGTTCGTATGTAGTTACTATATTTAGTACACATAAAAATGATAGAAGTGTATAGTACATCCTCATTTAATCTCTGTGTAAATGTGTGTGTGTGTGTGTGTGTGTGTGTGTGTGTGTGTTTTGTGTCGACGGCTCCTGCTGTGCTGTGATAGATGATTCTTCCTACATATAACCTCATTACACACACAAACACGGCCTAATCTACTCTCTTTCTCTCTTCATATCCTCCAATCATGACACTATCCGTTATAATCTGCACGTTTAGCTCGGCTGACAGTAAGAGCCCATATGAGCATTTTTCTCTTGTCTTGACTATTCTCTCGTGAATTGTGTGTGAGACCCATCTGTCATCTCCACACGGACACGTCTGACCTCAGCGTCACGCATGACTGATGGCAGTATGACCACACTCACCCTTTACTGCAGGACACACTTCTGCTTCACTCTAAACTCTTCAACTTGAGTTAGGTAATGTAGGAGGGGCTTAAGACTTTGGGGGTGTGGCCTGGGATGAGAGGGCATGGCTTAAGATCAGTTGACAGACAATACTGAGTGATATTTTAGCATTTATGTATTATTATTGTATTTGTTAATATATTGAATTAGGTTTTATTGTTATGTTTTGAGATTGTATTGTTAATTTAAAAAAAAGTTCAACAATTACTCTTTAGTTAGAAGACATGTTAGGGTTCTTTGGAGATATAATGTTTCAACAAGCCTGCTTGATCAATTAAAATTATTCAGCAAAATAAGATTTTTTCAAAGTGATAAAATGTTGTGTTGCAAAAATGAGTACACCCTCGTGAAAGGTACTAAATAAAACTAAAAAAGGTTCAAGGTTTAAGGCATTTTTTGATCAATAGGTAAGTATATTGAATCAAAACTTTTAGAGACAAGTAATTTCCTGACAGTTAAAGGCATTTTATAGCCTACTAAATCATACTCAGACTTAATGCAGTCAACAATGAAACCACTTGGGAGAGAGCTGCCAGGTGACTTATTTCTTGGCATAAAAGAGGACAATAGTACAAGAGGAAGACCAAATTATTGTTTTAAGTATGAAAATATAACAGAAGTAGCACCGACATTCAAAAACAATGGACTTCCAGGCTCCTGGAATAATCAGGTCTTCACTTTTTCAGGTTTTCATTTAGTGATAAATGAAGTTTTGCTAGAAAAAGAGCTGGAGAAATACCATGCAAATGTCTCATAGCCGGCAAAAGCTATGAAAAGAGTGGCACTTTATCTCACAGAGTGCGACGCAGCCTGCAGAAGTGACATGCATGGTTGTTGTCACCACTAGAATGTCCTACTGTAGTCAAAGCACAATTTAACCTCTTCCAAGTCCCATATTTACAGTATATAGACTTCTGGGAATCTACACTCTGGTCTTAAGAGACCAAGTCAATCATTGGATTCAAAAGCATGCAAAATGTTATGGTGTTGCTAGAGGAGGAGTACAGTGAGAAGTTCATGGTTCCCACAGTGACACTTACTGGTAATAAAGCTTTTATATAGGGAAGCATGAGTGCTGAAGGTGTGAGAGAGTTGTGCTTTATCAGTGCTGTCTTGAATTCACACACCACTGTGTGATGTAATGCAAAAACTTGAAGCAGAAGATGCTACCCTCTTCTCATTCACTGCATTGTTGGGCATTTTTTTTCAACATGACAATGAAGATATTCATTCTCTCAAGGTGAAAATCTTTCAGTGGACACGTATTTCAATCAATCTTAACACTCTTGAGCAGCTGTGGGGGATTCTGTAGAGACAAGCTGAGCAACACTCCATATTAAAGACCAGGGCATTTAAGGAGGTTGTCCTCCAGGAGTTAAACAGGACGGATGTGAAAATTTGTCACGAACGTGCACACTCAGTGCCAAGAAGGGTCAGAGCAGCATACTTAAAGCTCTGGAGGACATACTAAGTACTAGAATATTATAAATTTGCTGAATTAAATCTAGGATGTACTCATTTCTGCAATCCTTCATTTAAACAAAATTGGCTAATTTACTTATTTTACAAAAAATATTGGTAGATATTTTGTTGTTTTTATTAAGTATATTTTTAATACATTTCAATTTTGCCATCTTTCCATTAATTAAATTAGTGATCATTAAGAAAATACATCTTTTATATTTATTCAGAGGGTGTTTACTCATTTATGCTGTGCAGTCTATATTTACATTTTGAGTTTAAGTTTTACTAATTTTAGTACTTAAACTTATTTTATTTCAGTTTGTTCAAAGCTATATATATTGCTTTAATTAGTACTTTTTTTTTTTTTCCAATTTACAAAAATGATTTTTAATAGTTTTAGTTTCATCTGGTTGAACTGACAAATTTGTCATGTTTCCAGTGGGACTGTGAGACTCATTGGCTTTCTAATGAGATCTTAAAATGACTTTGAAATCTATTTCTGCAGGCAGTAACACACTCATAAGAGAGTGTTTTGGATGCTGTTGAGTATGCGTTGTGTAATTCAGTGTCTCTAGGTCTGTTTTGCTCCAGTAGGGTCGTACATTATTAACGCTCAGTGTTTGAGTTAACCTCACATTGTGAACTTTAGCACTGCGGTTTATTCCCTTGTAACAGAAGCCCAAACTAATTACACATCGAATATTCACATGCACATGCGCATATCCTTATACTCTCCTCCTGTATTCACCTGTCGTTATATTAACAGCTATTGCTGATATTTCTTTACAAAAACATGCACTGATGAATCATTCATAACAAGACCAGGAACATGCATTAAAGGAATACTTTAAAAGAAAATTATCTGAAAATGTACTTACCCTCAGGCCATCCAAGAGATGAGTTTTTTTTTTTTTTTTTATGAAAACAGACTTAGAGAGATTTAGCATTATGCCACTTGCTCAGCATTGGATCATCTGCAGTGAATGGGTATCATCAGAATGAGAGTTCAAACAGCTGATGAAACATCACAATAATCCACATTAGTAAACATATTGTGAAGTCAAAATCTGTGTGTTTAAGAAACGAAGCCATCATTAAAACATTTTTAATCATTGCTTTAGAGTCCATAATTCATAATAACACCTTACTCCAGTGAAATAGTCGTCCTGTCTGAATCAGGAGAGAAATATGCACAGATCAAGCACTGTTTACAAGACAAAGCAGTCAAAACAAACTGTATATTGGTGGACTTTGATGTGAAAGGACAACAGGGGATGGACCTTTTCACCAGAGAAAGCATTATTATGGATTATAGACTCATATTTTAGCCAGATACATCATTTTGAAGTTAAAATGTCTTAATTATTTTGGGTGAACTATTCCTTTAAGAAAGCATGTGAGTTAGTTTTGATCTCATGTTACCTCCTGTCTCCCTAGTGTGCATTTGAATGAATTGATTGACACTTGATGCCAAAGTGTGCAGATGGCACAGATGGCATTTGGTAGGCAGGTGCCCTAATGCAGAGGGCATTGACAGGACATGTGTGTGTGTGTGTGTGTGTGTGTGTTTGTGTGTGTGTGTGTGTGTGTGTGTGTGTGTGTGTGTGTGTGTGTTTTTAGGCTCTGTCAAGGTTATATATTTACATTCTGTCTATGCAAACAAGATCACAGCATGATAATTATGCAGATTATGAGTGCGTGTGTGTGCATTCAGAAAATGAAGGTCTCATTCATCAAAATGTTTTTTGTTTATCTGGTGACATTCAGAATTCGGCTGCGAGCTGATTGGCCATTAGGCAGCACAGACTCGTCCTGATTGGATAATCACAGGTATGAATGCTGAATCCGGATCGACTAATTTGGCCCCATTCAACCTTCAGTGCTAATTACAGTATTTAAAACAAAGGCAGAGTAAGGAAACGTTCGTTTTAAGATGACTCCGGTGATATGATTATGGAAATGAGATTTACCTGAATCATTCAGACTGTTGCAAAGAGAGACACACAGGTTAATGAGATGTGTGTTTGTGTTCAGAATAGCATACCAGCATACTGCTTTTACTATTTCAATGTTCATTGCAATGTTTTGGATTTATTTTGTTCACAGTATGCAAATTTTCATGTTTGTTTTGCACCAGTCACCTGAGCCTTAATTGCTATGTGAGTAGTTACTCTAGAATCAGAGGAAAATAATGATTGCTGAATTTAAAATTACATACTAGCATACTAATCTTACTGTTTCTGCCTTGAAATCATATAAAGATAATGCATAAATACAAATACTAAATAACTAAAACTTACAACTCGAAATTGTGAGATACGAACTCAGAATTGTGATATATAAACTCAGAATTGTGATATATAAACTCAGAATTATGAGAGATAAACTCAGAAATCTGAAATATAAACTCAATTTTGAAAGATTGGAATTGTGAGATGTGAACTCAGAATTGTGAGATAGGAACATGGAATTGTAAGATATATCTCGGAATTGTAAAATATAAACTCGGAATTGTAAGATATAAACTCAAAATTGTGAAATATGAATTCGGAATTGTGAGATATGAACTCAGAATTCTGAAATATAACTCAGAATTGTGAGATATAACTTGGAATTGTAAGATATAACTCGAAATTCTGAGATATGAACTCGGAATTGTGATATATAAACTCAGAATTGTAAGAACTGTGAGATAGGAACATGGAATTGTGAATTGTGAGAATTCTGAAATATAAACTCAATATTGAAAGATTGGAATTGTGAGATGTGAACTCAGAATTGTGAGATATAACTCGGAATTGTGAGATATAAACTCGGATTTGTGAGATATGAACTCAGAATTGTGAGATATGAACTCAGAATTCTGAAACATAACTCGGAATTGTGAGATATAACTTGGAATTGTAAGATATAACTCGAAATTCTGAGATACATACTCGGAACTGTTAGATATTAACTTGGAATTGTGAGATATAAATGGAATAATGAGGTACTAACTCGGAATTGTGAGATTTGGACTCGGAATTGTGAGATATGAACTCGGAATTCTGAGATATAACTCAGAATTGTGAGATATGAACTTGGAATTGTAAGATATAAACTCGGAATTGTGAGATATAACTCAGAATTCTGAGATATAAACTCAGATTGGTAAAATAGGAACTCAGAATTATGAGATATAAACTCGGACTTGTGAGATACAAACTTGGAATTGTGAGATATAAACTCGAATTTGTGAGGTACTCGGAATTGTTAGATATTAACTCAGAATTGTGAAATATGAACTCGGAATTGTGAGATATAAACTGAGATATGAACTTGGAATGGAAGTAAATGGAACATCATAATTCATGAAAAAAGTTTATATCAACTTTTCTCAGTACTGCAAGAAAAGAAGTCTTAATTTTGAGATAAAAAAAAGTCAAAATTACATTTGAATTATTGCTATTATTATTTTTACTAGTATTCTGTTGCAGGAAAAAAAACTACAATAGTATATCACTGATACAAAAATAACACTGAAATGAAACATTTGTTGGAAAAATGCCTAATATTTGACTTCCTCTAAAAATGGTGGTTAGTATGCAGTGTAAGTAGGCAGCATTGACAGTAAGTTAGCATTTAATCTGAACGAAGCCCTTGTGTTGTACAGTTATTGATCGACGCAGCAGATGAGACGCCCACGCTCTCAGCGATCCGTGGCACGCAAAGAGTTAAAGGTCGACTTGTGAGGTATATGAAAGCGCTTGAGGTCGCATCTAGATAGATGAGGTCTACCGTTGCTGTGATACTAAAGTTCAAAGGTCGAACCTGACAGAGAGCAAATGCATGTGCAGTTTACACAGAGAGAATCAATGCAGGCTGAGTTTACATGACTTTAAACGCCTGCGTTCGGTTTCTTTCTCGCATGCATCAGAAAAGGAAGGTCTGTACTGTTTCTACTCATGCAGTTTTAGTAGACTGTCAAAAATTCAGCATTTTCCGAAGAAATAGTGTTCAGTAGGTCACACACACACGCTCACGCAGGTGGCAGTAAGAGGATATATATGGAGCCAATGTTGCACTTTTATAGGATTAATTTACTGACTATCAAATCATGCCTGTTTATGAGCATATTTCTCTCTCTCTCTTTTAATTCAAGCCATAAAAATGATAAAACTCATGGCCCTGAGGGGCGGCGGGTTTCCATAGCGATGTCACCAGAGACATATGATGAAGGAGGAATCACCCGTCGAATAAACCAGCGCGGACGGGTTTTATTTTTCAGTGAAATGAATTCTTCATCACTCACTCACTCCTGTAATAAAGCACAGCAGACGGAGATGAATGTGGACAGTCGATCGCAGACAAGAAGAGAGGAATCAAATGACACACTGCTAGTGCTATTTCTACAATTTGTAGTATGCACAGTTGCACAGTGTGCTAATTTAATGCCTACATGAAATACTTCACCTTCCATTTTCTTCATGTATCAATAATATCAACTAGAAATTTGTAAACGTCTCTTTTTTGACCAGTATGCTAGAATGTCAGACAATTTTTCGACAAATCTGAATTTCAGGTAGCACTTTACAGTGAGGTTAATGGTTACAAAACCTTCAAGACCTTTGTTCATCTTCTGAACATAAATCAAGATATTTTTGATGAAATCAACCCTTCATACGTTCAGTGAGAACATCATTAAAATAGTCCAGTGGGTGAACTATTATTGAACTGTTTTTTGAAACCGGTATCATTATTGCATTTTTGCGTAGTTGTGCATACTATGTTTAATAAATAATGCAGTATACAGTATGTACTGTGCAGTATATGGCCGAAGTGTGTACGTTGTGCGCTGTTTGTCGATTAGGATTGACTGCTTGGTTAAACAGGAGCTGAATTTGTTCATTCAGGCCTGGAATTGAAAAGTGTGAAGAGGTAAATATCCCCCATCCTCCCTCTCTCTTGCTCTCATCTTACATTTATCAGTCGGGATCTATCACACTTTCTTATTTTCATTCCCTCTTCGACACACGTTCGTACCCTGCAGTGAGGGTGTTTGGGGTTCGTCTCTGAATATGAATGACCTGTTTTCCGTTGTAATAGAAAAACGACTCAACGAAATGAAAGAATACACTGTAGACTAGTAACGAGAAATGCATCACTGTGCTGTACATGTGTACCTGTACATTTACTCACCTTGTACATCCGCTCACCTCATGAGATCAATACTCTATTTTTTTGTGTTATTTTGTTTGATTTATTACATCCGATGTATTCTTGTACACACGCACCGACCCGAAAATGTAAAGTGTAGGAACTGCAGAGATTGAGAGAAATGGCTTCAGGAATGTCTGACAGACTTTGGAGTGATTTGATATCAGTTTTATACTCTCTGAACCTAAATATACACAGGTCAGATCACAGTCTAAGAAACTTAGACTGGCTTTGGTTTCTGAGTTTCTTTTTATTTAATAATAATAATAATAATAATATAGGATATATATATCCCCAAAATTATTTATTTATTTATTTATTTAATAATACATATAGCTTCAGCTAGGACCCATACACAAAAATAAAATAAAATAAATAAATAACATTTCCTCTTTGGAATGTTTTATTTATATAATTAATTTTATTATAATTATAATTATTTTATATTATATAAAATGAAATCTTTGACTTTGGTTTCTGAGTTGTTGTTTTTTCTTTCCATAATAATAATAATAATAATAATAATAATAATAATAATAATAATAATAATAATAATAATAGTAGTAGTAGTTGTAAAGAAATATGAAATTATATTTATTTGCAGCTTTGTTTTTTTGTATAAATATGTATATTATAGAAAATTAAACCCAATAAATAAATACGAACGTACATACATACATAAATGAATAAATAAATAAGTAAATATTACATTTACTTTTTAGAATGTTTTATTTATAGAAATTATTTTAATATGAACATAATATTAATTATTTTATATTACAGTTATTTTTATATTATATTATATTTATATTTATGCAGCATTCTAAAAGAAATTCTTCTTCTTACTATAATGTAAAGAAAAAAATGTAAATAATATAATTATAATTATTGTATATTATAGAAAATAAAACCTTTGGCTTTGGTTTCTGAGCTGTTTTTTTTTTATGTTTTTATTTTTCATTCCATAATAATAATAATAATAATAATAAAGAGATATGAAATTGTATTTATTTGCAGTATTGTTTTTTACTTCTATAAATCATATTTATATTTTAGAAAATTAAACCCAATAAATAAATAAATAGTGTGTTTTATTTATATAATTAATTTCAATATAAATATAATATTAAATATATTACAAAAAATTAAGTGTTTTATATTTTTGTTATCTTTATATTGCAGCATTCTGAAAAAAAAAAAAGAATTTTTCTTACTATAATGTAAAGAAGTATTTGTTGTATTTAAGTATTTATGCACCGTAGTTCCCCCTTTTTATTGAATTTAATTAAATTATTTAATTTAATTTTAAAAGATTACAGTCAGAGAATCTAATGTAGATCACCATTGAGAAAATGGGACTTACAAAAAACCTCAAAAGTACTGCATTACAGTAATGAGAATTTTAAAAAGTCATTATCTTTATGCACATATTTATTTCTTGAACATGCTTCTGTGAGATTCACCACATCAAACCCTCTGTTACCTACACACACTCAGTTATGACAAAATAAAAAAATAAATAGAACACAAAAGCAAAATGTCCTTCAGACAGAATCCCATCACTGTATGCTGTGAAAGACATCACGCAATCTGTGCGCGTGTGTGTCTGTCCGCTGGTAAAGCGTGTCCTCACTTCCCCTCCGACACGCTCCCAGCGCCTCATCTCTCGTTTCCTTCCTCCTCTCTCGCCCTCACCGGCTGAATCTCATATGCAGGAAAATATCAAATCATTCCGTCCGTCACAGGGTTGAGAGAGGCCTGAACTCCATCAATAAGGCATGTACATCTCTAAACACACAAAACACACACTCCCTAACAAACCACTGACAGCAGAGGACAGAAAGAAAACCAGAGGAAGATGGACTAAAAGAAGAGCGGGTGTTTGAGAATGAGATGTGTGCATTTGTACAGTGGCAGAATGTCTGAATTGTTCTTTTCAATGTAGAAAAAGTAGCTAATATGACTTTCTTTGAGTGCTATATTCTTCTGAAGTCATAATTGCTGCAAATCTTTCCCATCTCATTTGCATATTCAAATATGGCATTGGATCCAGGTTGGATTTAAGTGATGTCAAATACTGCTGGTTCTCACAGGTTTCTTAACTTAATGAAATGTGTTTAAATGTACAAAAGCACAAATGATATTTGAGAACTGCTGCATGGGTGGAAGTATTCAGCAAATAATATGTTGAAAATTGGTTAACACAAGTCTATTATTTGACTTCAGAAGACTTGGAATAATGAGCAGGGGTCATATGAATGGATGTAATTATGATTGTATGCAATTTTTAAAATCTTGACTGCAGCCTTTGGACATTGTCGGCTATGTTTTATCATAGTTTTTTTTTTTTTTTTTTCTATCATTGTCTCATTCCATTGTTTCCAGGTGCATCTCAATAAATTAGAATGTCGTGGAAAAGTTCATTTATTTCAGTAATTCAACTCAAATTGCGAAACTCGTATATTAAATAAGTTAATTTGTTTCATTCGAGAAAAACTATTGTCAAATACACAATAAAACTGAAAGCTAAACTGAAAGACCTTTACAACAACCAGTTAAAATAAAAGTCTGGGTTAACTTGAAGAAATTATGACAGAAATGTTACCATTGTATATTAAAACAGTTCTTGAAGTAATAACGTCAGCTCAAACACGCGTGATACTGACTGTTTTCATCATCTACGTCTCAATATGAGGACATGACCATTTAATTTCCAGAGCTGCTCTGAGAGTTACTTTACCAGCTTTTCACTGTTTATTTGAGAAAAAACTACTGTCAAATACACATTTAAACTGAAAGTAAAACTGAAAAACCTGTCAAAACAACATCCTGTCAAAATAAAAGTAAGGTTTAACTTGAAGAAATTATGACAGAAATATGTACTAAAATAATTTTCAAAGCAATAATAACACCAGCTCAAACTCATGTTTTCCGCACCTGCGTCTCAATATATGAGGACATGAATACATGTATTTCATCTCCAGAGCTGCTCTGAGAGTCACTTCATCAGCTCTTCACTGTTTCATTTGAGAAAAACTATTGTCAAATGCGGAATGAAACTGAAAGACCTTCACAACAACCCGTCAAAATAAGTCCAGTTTAACTTGAAGAAATTATGACAGAAATGTTACCATTGCATACTAAAACATAATTCTCAAAGTAATAATAACACCAACTCAAACACACGTGATGCACGTGATCATCATCTGCATCTCAATAAATGAGAACATGAACATATGAAACTTCATCTCCAGAGCTGCTCAGAGTCACTTCACCAGCTTTCAATGTTTAATTGGAGAAAAACTATCGTCAAACGCACAATGAAACTAAAAGTAACACTGAAAGAACTTAACAACAACCCGTCAAAATAAAAGTCTAGTCTAACTTGAAGAAATTATGACAGAAATATGTTACCATTGTATACTAAAACACATTTGTCAAAGTAGTAAAAGTAACGATATTCCTTAAAGGAGAAGTCCACTTCCAGAACAAAAACTGACATATAATGTACTCACCCATTGTCATCCAAGATGTTCATGTCTTTCTTTCTTCAGTCGTAAAGAAATTATGTTTTTTGAAGAAAACATTTCAGGATTTTTTCCATATAGTGAACTTCTTTGGTGTCCCGATTTTGAACTTCCAAAATGCGGCTTCAAACGATCACAGATGCGGTTGTAAACGATCCAGGCAGAGGAAGAAGGGACTTATCTAGTGAAACAATCTTTAATTTTCATAAAAATAACCAAATGTATATACTTTTTAATTTCCAACGCTCCTCTTGTGTTACTCTGCCTGAACTGAACAGTTTGGGAATGTCGAAAAATGTCGTTTTTGTTGAGGGTGTTTGATCTTCTTTGCATGTTCACTTTGCAAAGACTGGGTCGGTACTTGTGCAGTGATGTAGGATGATTTTGAAATGATTTTTGAAGTTGAGCGAGAAAATATGATTGGAGTTTTTCAACATACCCGAACTGTCTTGAACCAGAATACAGAGTTCAGGCAGAGTAAGACAAGACAAGCGTTTGAGATTAAAAAGCATTTAAATAGTATTTTTTCAAATAAAAATATCCAATCATTTCGCTAGATAAGACCCTTCTGCCTTGGTTGGGATTGTTTACAACTGCATTTGGGATCATTTGAAGCCACATTTATGCTGCATTTTGGAAGTTCAAAATCGGGGCACCATATCAGTCCATTATATGGAAAAAAATCCTGAAATGTTTTCCTCAAAAAACATAATTTCTTAACGACTGAAGAAAGACATGAACATCTTGGATGACAACAGGGTGAATACATTATCTGTAAATTTTGGTTCTGGAAGTGAACTTCTCCTTTTAAAATAATTATTTTTAAGGATTATTAAATGAATTTACACAGTTCTGTTGTGCAGCATCTTGCTTGACAATAAAAATGCAATGTTTTGATGTAAATTAATTTGATTACATTTCATTAATTAATTTATTTAGGCATCATTTTATGATACATTTGAATCACAGAAACCTGTAAAAAATAAAAAGGAAAAAATTATTTAGGGGGAAAATTGGATTTCATGGCGCCCTTAAAATTAAAAGATATCAGTGTTCCACTGTTTCATTGTATTGTTTTTTTAATGCTTTGTTGTTTCATTGTAACACTTTGGTATACTTTAGTGATATGTACCGTTTTGTTGTCATTGTTTCACCGTATTATTCTTTCATTGTATATTTTTGGCAGCTTCGCCATATCATTGTTTCACTGTGTCATACCCATTCATTGTGGCAACGTATTTCAATATCTTCTTGTTTTATCATTGTTTTGTTGTATCGTAAGGAAAGTGACACAGGTTTAGTACAACATGCGAGGAAAATAAAAGATTTTAATGAATGGTTCCTTTAAAAATGAAGTACTTATTCATTTAACAGCAGTGATCAGAGCTGTAAATCAACACTGTGTGTGTGTGTGTGTGTGTGTGTGTGTGTGTGTGTATTGAAGGCCAGTTGGCATGGCTGTGCTCCAGACGAACAGCAGGTTGGCATCAAACTTCCCAGATGAACACACACACAGACATGTGAAGGTCAAAGGGAGTGATGGAGTGTTTGACCTCTGTTAATCCCACCTGTGTGTTTCAGCTCACACACACACACACACACACACACACCAGAAACTGAATTTGCACTGTAATCTATGGCTGAGGAAAGGTGTGTGTTTAATGCTTCCTGACGGAGATGAATGTCTCATGAGTTCCCGTAATGATCTCCGCACACGCGCTGTGTTCCTCCTCATCCTCCTACTACTTCCTGCTGGAGGAGCCGCATTACCTGCGCGAGAGAGGAAGAGCGGCAGAGCGCGAGACGGTGTTTCTCCTCTTCCTCCATTTGTCAGGAAGTGTTTACACTGAGCTATTGCTCAAAGTCGGCGCTGTGTGTGTGTGAGATGATAAAGCGTTTGCCAGAAGGCTGCTGCATTGTTTCTCCTGTGTGTTTGCCAGAGTAAAGCTCTCCTCTCCTCCATCAGATTCTCTCGCTTCCTTTCATGCCATCTGAGGGAATCTGCTCTGTCTTTCTTTCCTGGAAAGGAAAGGCGAAACAAAACAACATGAATATAAAAGATGAGAGATTGCGTGCGTGTTCGAGAGAGACGTAAACACAGATGAGAGATCAGATAAGCTGCAGGCTCTAGTTTATCATGGTAAATGAAGTCTTTCTCTGTATTTTAGGGCTGGACAGCACTAAAGACCCCTGTCTGAAGGTTCGCTGCCCTCCTCACAAAGTGTGTGTGAGCCATGACTTCCAGACGGCCATCTGCACCAATCACAAACCAGCACAGCACAGGTAAGACCCGCAGTCACACGCCAGGAAGGTGGGACTGGCTAGAAAAGAAACGTTTGTCTAGGCAAATGCTGACTGGTTTACTGAGAGGTTGCTCATTTGTTTTGGGTGGTTGCTAGAGCAGAGGTTTTCAATCTTTTAGATGCCACAGACCACCATATGTGATCATCCTTATAATCAGCCTAATGTTATTTATATATTCATCCTTTTGCTTGGGACCCCATCTTTTATTTAAATAAATTAATATTGATTTTTTCCAATTATTTTATTTTATTTTATGTTGCTCAATTAACAATCATCGCACACCTAAAAGTATCAAAAAGAATAATTTATTGACAATATTTCGATCTCATGACCTTCATAAGGTCTGAATTTAGCAGTGATTAGGTTTGAATATACCTGGTGAAGGTCATGAGACCGAAACATTGTCAGTAAATTATTCTTTTTGATATTTTATGTAGTATGGTAGTGTACATGATTTTATTTTGCTCAAAATTTAAAAGGAAGCCATATATTTTAATGCATTAAGACCCAATTTATACAGTATTTTTGTATTATTATTTATTATTATTATTATTATTATTATTATTATTATTATTATTATTATTGTTATTATTTCATTTATTTATAAGTTCATATATTTAAAAGTTTTTTTTAAATGCATTAAGACCCAATTTTTACAGTAAAAAAAAGTCCTAATATGTGTAAAATGTTATTTGGAAAATAGTTTTCCCACTCACTCTGCAATATTTTTTTTATTTTATTTTATTTTATTTTATTTTATTTTATTTTTTTTATTATTTTGTTTAATTTTTTTTATTTTATTTTGCTCAAAATTTAAAAGACAACCATATATTTTCATTCATAAAGACCAAATTTATACTGTGAAAAATGAATATTACAAATGTGTAAAATACTATTCAGGAAAATTTTAGTTCCTAATATGCTGCATTGTTGTTTTCCTGCTCACTCTAGGACTGTAGTGTTAGAATTTCTTTATGCAAGTAAATTATTATCCATTTATTTTATTTTATTTTATTTTTATTTTATTTTTTCTATTTTATTTTGCTCAGATTTTAAAAGGCAGTCATATATTTTTATTCATAAAGATCAAATTTATACTGTAAAAAATTATGTGTAAAATATTATTTGGAAAATATTTAGTTCCTGCGATGTTGCATTATTATTTTTTTCCTACTTATTTTAGGACTTTAGTGTTAGTATTTTTTATGTAAGTAAATTATTATTCATTTTTAATTTTATTTTATTTTTCTCAATTTTTTTAAAGGCAGGCATATATTGTCATTCATAAAGACCAGATAAATTTATATCAAAATGTGTAAAATATTATTTGAAAAATATTTAGTTTCTATAGTATCATTGTATAATATTCTATAGTTCTGAACTGTTTAAGATGTAAATAAATATTCATTTAATATAATCATAAAAGCATGCTTTTTAAAATTATTTAAATAATATGTATTTATTTATTTATTTTAATCATTTTAATTTATTTTACTTTTATTTATTGAGTTTAAACGTTTTAAATATATATATATATATATATATATATATATATATTAGGGCTGCATCACTGACAAGCTACGCCAAAATCGCGCTCAAAATCGAATTAGATTTTGCGCGCGATTTGGCGTAGCTTGTCAGTGCTTTACGGCTCTGTGTATTACTTGCCGCTCCAGCTGAACGCACGTGATGGAGCTTTACTACTAATCAAATTACCGGCTTCATTGACTAAACGCGCCTCACGACATCGTGCGATTAATCGTTGCAGCCCTAATATATATATATATATATATATATATATATATATATATATATATATAATCTTTTTTTTTTTATTTAGTTTTTTTTTTTTTTTTCTCACAATTTTCCTTCAGAACCCCTGTTTGAAAACCTCTGTGCTCAGACAATGCTGCACAGTTGTTTGGTGTAGTTAATGCATCTATTACCAAAACCCTAAAACCTTGAAAGCTCTGATTTCCTAGTTTTCTAGTGCTTGTAGTAAACCTACACCAATTAGTCCCTAACCATGATTACAAATAATTTCCAAGCACTACATAAATAAGTGTATCCTTGTGTTTAATCGGGCTCTGAGGTTTCTCTGCTTCTCCAGGGTCGCATTAACATTCCGTCGCTGTCTATTGTGAGTCGTCGTCATAGTGACGGCACAACATTGAGGGAATGTCATTCCGGGCTGTTGACTCCGCCCCCCTCATGTCTGGACAAACAAATATTAATTGTGTAATGGCCATTTGATGGCTCCACGGGTTTACGAAGCTAAATTACAACCGCCCCCTTACATATGCAAACACAAAGCACATGCTGGGATGCCAAATATCACATCTGCCTGAGAAATAACAGCACGCTGATCCGATTAGAAAGCCAAGTGCGGTGCTAGCAGGTGATAATGCTGCATTGGTCAAGCTATCATTAGTGAGATGTAGCTGCTGCTTCTGATCATTAATTCACACCTTAAAACACCGCAGTACATAATGCATGAAGGTATGAAGAGAGCTGCTAGATTAAGCAAAATAACATGTTAATAAATCATAAGTAGATCCGCATGGACTTTTTCACAGTTTGTGCACTAATTATTGGGGAAAATCTGGCATCTACATATGGAGCGAAAAGGAGCTGATATTGCTAGTGTTAAAGCATATCATGTGTAAAACTTGTTCGATTTCTCTGGGTGCAGTTTCCATATGTGACTTATTTTATTTTATTATATTTTGCTCAAAATTTTAAAGGCAGCCATACATTTTAATACATTTAGGCCTAATTTATACACTTAAAAAATGTGTAAAATATTATTTGTAAAATATTTAGTTCCTAATATGTTGCTTTTTTTTCCCTACTCACTCTAGGACTATAGTTTTATTTTATTTTATTTTGCATAAAATTTAAAAGGCAGCCATATATTTTAATGCATTAAGACCCGATTTATACAGTAAAACAGATCCTAATAGGTGTAAAACATTATTTGGAAAATATTTAGTGCCTAATATGTTTTTTTTTTTTTTTCCTGCTCACTGTAGGACTATAGTATTAATATTATTTATTTAAATAAAGTAGTATTGATTTTTCCTATTTATTTTATTTTATTTTTTGCTCAAACTTTAAAAGCTAGCCATACATTTTTATTTATAAAGACCAAATTTATACTTTAAAAAAAATTTATGTTAAAAATGTGTCAAACTTTTTGGAAAATATTTAGTTCTTTGTTACATTATGAATGTTTTCTTACTCTAGGCCTGAGTGTTAGTATTTAGTATGTAAGTAAATTATTATTCTTTTTATTTTATTCAAAATTGAAAAGGCAGCCATACATTTTTATTCATAAAGACCAAATTTTACCTGTAAAAAATTAGTATTACAAACGTGTAAAATATTATTTGAAAAACATTTAGCTTTTGTTACGGTGCAGTGCTGGACGAACGAGACGAGAAACGAGATACGATACAAACAAATAACAATTTAATATAAATCTTCATAGGAACAGGCAGGAACACAACGGTACATCCACACACTTAGAAATAACGTTAAGGACCGACAGCAAACTCAAAACACAAGCAGACTTATAAAGGGTGAGACTAATTACAAACACAGGTGTAGGGGATAACGGTAATGAGGGTTAAACCAAAACAGACAGATCGACGGGGGGGAGACAATGGGAGAAACCAAAAGACACAGACATAAATGTGACAGCATGCCCCCCTCCGAATAGGCGCGTCTCGCGCCGTACAACATACAAAAAAAAAAAAAAAAGAGAGTAGGTGGGCGGTTCAGGAGGCCATGGCTGGACAGACAGTTCAAATAAACATAACATAGTCCAGGGGGGTGACGAAGGTGGAAGGAGCCAAGGAGGAAACAGGAGGGACCCGGAGCAGGAGAAGCAGAGGGAGACCCAGACCGCAGCCATGATGACGACCCACGGTGGAGCCGACGGAGGGAGGAGCCATGGTGGAGGAAAGGCTGACGACTCCAGGGGGCCGACCGAGGGAGGTGGAGCCGCTGGCGGAGGAGCCCGAGGCGGAGACAGAGAGCCGAAGATCCAGGGCGACACCGAGGATCCGGAGGGCCAAGGCGGAGCCCTAGGCTCTGGCGACCAAGGCGTAGGCGGAGATCCGGAGGTCCGCGGCGGAGCCAGAGCGACAGAGGATGGAGGCTGTGCCGGAGGGAGGGAGGAGTCCTTAGGAGCCGGTGGGACGGAGTGACGAGGCGCAGCCGGAGGAACAGAGTCCTGAGGTGACGGAGGGACGACGACCGACCAGGGCGGAGCTGAAAAGACGAGGGAGCCCGGTGGAGCTGGTGGACCGATGGGCGACGATGGAGACGAGGGCGCTGAGAGCCGTGGTGGAGCAGCAGGGTCGGAGGGCCGAGGCGGAGTTCTGGACTCTGAGGCTGGAGGCGGAGAAGAGGGATCCTCCAGCCCTGACGCCGATGGAAGCTGGCAGACCCGCAGTGAGCCCACTGCACAGGTGGAAGACTGAGGGTGAGCAGAGGGGCTGTCAGGGGACAGCGGTGCGCAGACAGATGTTGACATAGGCAGAAGAGGGAGGGTGGGTGGGGATTCCATCCAGGCAGGTATAACGTGACAGGTAGATATTTCCGTAAAGAAGTCTATTAAAATTCCCAGAGTTATTTTCTAGAGCTTCTGTAGAAAAGTCAATTAAATCCCCAGAGTCATTCTCTAGCTCACCCCCAACAGTGGTGCAGTGGGCAGGGCTCTCCATAGCCCTCACTTGCTCCATCTTGCACTCCCCCGTTGTGGTAGTTGTAGCCGGCTCTCGCACCTGATCGGACGTGTAAGGCTCTGGCTCTGTGGCGATCTTTGACTCTGTCGCTCGTGGCTCTGGCTCGGGCTCAAACTCCGCATGTCGGGGTGCTGGTTGGCTGGGCTCTGGGTCTTGAGTGGGGCTGGTGTCATCCTCCGCGGTCAACGAAGATCTACAGGACACCAGCACCCACTTAATGTAGTCGGCGAAGCTCTCTCGTGGACCCTCCCCGGACAGCTGCGCTTTCGTGGCGATGTTGCACGGTAGAATGTGCAAAGGCTGCTGTCCGGTTAGTGTGTGAGTGGTACGAGGTGGACGAAGTCTCTAGTGTGGTCCACGAGAGAGCGATTCCCCTGCTCCAGGAGAAGGAGGAGGACGGCGGGGTTATCCATAACGAAAAAACAAACACTGAGAAAAAAACGGAAAAATAAAGCAGGGAATCGCCGGGGAAAAACTGTTTGGGTCGGTCCTTCTGTTACGGTGCAGTGCTGGACGAACAAGACGAGAAACGAGATACGATACAAACAAATAACAATTTAATATAAATCTTCGTAGGAACAGGCAGGAACACAACAGTACATCCACACACTTAGAAATAACATTAAGGACCAACAGCAAACTCAAAACACAAGCAGACTTATAAAGGGTGAGACTAATTACAAACACAGGTGTAGGGGATAACGGTAATGAGGGTTAAACCAAAACAGACAGATCGACGGGGGGAGACAATGGGAGAAACCAAAAGACATAAACAGACATAAATGTGACACTTCTATAGTATCATTGTATAATATTCTACAGTACTGAACTGTTTATTTAAATAAATGATTTATTCATTTAATATATTCATAAAAAACATTTTTTAAATTATTTAAATATGTATTTATTTATTTATTTTTAATTACTTAAATTTATTTTAAACAAATTATTTATTGTGCTCAAAATTAAGAGGCAGCCATACATGTATGCATTAAAATGTAAGACTCAGTTTACACAGTGAAAAATATCCTAGTATGTGTAAAACATTATTCGGAAAATATTTAGTGCCTAATACGTTGAATTTTGCTAAGAATTTAAAAGGCAGCCATATGTTTTAATGCATTCAGGCCCAGTTTATACTGTAAAAAAAGATCATAATATGTGTAAAATATTATTTAAAAAATATTTAGTTCCTAATATGTTACTGCATTATTTATTTTATTTTATTTTATTTTGCTCAGCATTTAAAAAGCAGTCATACGTTTTTTTTATTCATAAAGACCAAATTTATACTGTAAAAAATAATAATATAAATGTGTAAAATATTATGTGAAAAATATGTACGTGACTCAGCTCTGTTCCAAAATTTAGTGCACTACCTCGATAGCATCCTAACTGAAATGAACCCTCATAAATGCCTTATTTGTAGCAGTATACATAACACATGATGCCACTGTAGTTTTAGTACAAGACAAGGTATTATTGAAAGAAAACAATAGCATAATGTTGTTGCATCTGGAACTGTCTTAGTCGTCAGCTCAGTAGGTGTTGGAACAGAGTTTTAAGCATTAGTGATAATATGGTTACATTTAATCGAAGTGTAATTATATAGATACTGTATTTCCTCAGTAAGACTGATTTGAGAACAGATTCAACACAGCAGTGTAATTTCCACAGGGCTGAGCTGATATTACAAATTCACTTCAATATAACGCAATGAAGTGTGAATCACAGACTCGTAATATAATGCACCGTAATGTGCTGTAATATAAGCCATTATACTGTATCCCGCTGCATTATTCCAGCAGTTCAACACATATAGACTGAAAAAGCGGCGGCTCGAGATGAGCACTACATAGTGACCAGAGACAGATTCTGCTCATTCTCACTCAGTAATGGTTGTGAGTGTGGCAGACGGCTTCAGAGGGCTGGCAGTGAGCTGGGCTCATTACGCGGCTGTGATTGGTCACCCGCAGCATTCAGTCGGCCAATATTTTTGTATAATGATGCTAAACTGCAACCGCTAAATTGACCATTGTCCCCCTCAAATGATTTCCTAAAGAGCTGTGCGAGTTTCCAGTCATGTCACTCCACGCTCTTTTTCCCCTCACGTAATAAAATTATTTCAACTCAAATCAATAATTCATGTCTGCTTATTTATGTGGTAAGCAGTCCTGTAATAAGTGAGGAAATGTGCAGTTAGCTAGTCATTAGCACAACATAAAGCCCTTCAAGGTTATGCGAGACAACACAGAATATACGCAAGGAACTCCTTCATTTATGATGCATAAAATCTGTAATGAGTCAAATACAAAACAATAAACATTTAATAGTTTATTTCCTCCTTGTACATTAGAATGTCTTTTTTAATTTCACTTTTTTCTAAGCAAGAAATAATGAGTAGCTTAAAATTTACCTATATAAATCTTACACTGAATGACGATGGAATATTATTTCATCCATATTTTGACATTTTACTTGAAACATTAAAGTAGACTTGCATTTAAGATGCTTTCCATGTATATTAAATGCAAGTAATTTAAAGAAAACACATAGAAAAGTGATTTTATCTGTGTAATTTATACTTGATTATTTTAATGAATACTTTTATTCATCAAACATGCATTAAATTGATAAAAAGTGACAGTAAAGACATTTGTAATGTTACAAACGATTTCTATTTCAAATAAAAGCTGTTCTTTTGAACTTCATATATTTATCCTGAAAAATAATATCTATCACATTTTCCAGAAAAATATGAATCAGCACTGTTTTCCTAACTGTTTTCATCATTATTAATAATGTTTCTTGAATGATTTCTGAAGGATCATGTGACATTGAAGACTGGAGTAATGATGCTGAAAATTCAGCTTCGCATCTCAGGAATAAACTGCATTTTACACTATATTCACATAGAAAACCGCTACTTTAAATTGTAATAATATTTCACAGTATGGCTGTTTTTGCTCTAGTTTTTATCAAATACTTGATCTTTCTTTTAAAAAGTGCCACAAACAGCCCCTTATCAAATCTCTGATACTGTCACTGATCTGTTAAAGTGTTTCTGTCAGCCGTGAGATACAGACAGAGATCATGTTTGTTTATCGGCGTCAGATGATCACACTTCACGCTTTCTATGAGATATTGACATTTTGAGTGTGAACAGAAGTGACATTACAGACGTCTTTTGTCACTTTCTTTATCTCCAGCGTGTGTATGTGGGTGTGATATCTGATCAGCCGGTGTTGTGTAAGATTTCATCTCCTTGTAAAATCCCTTTCGGATTCAAGCATTAGCTGTTTGTAATGTCGCTTGCATTTTGACTGGCCCATTAGCACAAGGGTGTAGGTAAACAGAACTTACTTAGTATGCTTATTTATGAGCATGCTAACTGTGGGAAATACTTGACAGCAGGTTAGTTTTTCACGGTAATCGGATCAGTTATTATACTACACAAGATAAATGTTTAATTTGGCCAGTTATTGAATCAGATGATGTGTCAAATATAATTTAAAAGACATTTAATTGCTGGATCTTTATGATATGCATTACATAAATTATAGTTTTACTGGAGGATTCCCAATCAGGTGGTAAATAACAAGTTTAACATCCAGAAGCGTCAGTTTTTCATGTTTGGAGGATTGAATATTACACAACACCAGTGTGTGTTCTAATATTAAAACAAAAAGGCCCTATTATAATTTTTTTAAAGGATCAGCAATCTCCATGTAAAACTGATCGTGCAGACCAATCTGTAAGTCGTAAATACTTGAAATTTGGAGGGATGATAGTACTCTCACATCGTCTACAACGTCACCAAGGCTCACCCCAGTCAGCCTGACGGGGGTCCTACAGCGATCAAAAGTACGAAATTGCTCATAACTCCTAAACCGTAAGTCGCAGGCAAAATTTTCAGGTATTTTGGATTTTTTTAAAAATGTACTTTTGCAAACTAGTCCTAGGTTTTTCACCCAATCGGAACTAAACGACTGCAGGAGAGTAAATATCAATAATTATCAAAAAAAAAAAAAAAAAAACTGACAAATTGGAGCCAAAATGTTTGAAAGGGGCAGGGCCACTTTTATTAAAATGCCTATAACTCTTGAACAGAATGAGATATCATCACCAAACATTTATCATAACTCGTCATCGAAACACAAAGTATGGTGACCCATACTCGGAATTTGTGCTCTGCCTTTAACCCATCCAAGTGCACACACACACACACACACACACACACACACGCACACATGTCTGGTTTATTATCCTTGTGGGGACTCTCCATAGGTGCATTGGTTTTTTACTGTCCACACTGTATTTTCTATCCCCTTACCCTAACCCTACCCCTAAACCTAACCCTTACAGAAAACTTTCTGCATTTTTACTTTCTCAAAAAATCTCATTCTGTATGATTTATAAGCTTTTGTACCCATGGGGACCTCAAGCCAGTCCCCACAATGTCAAAAATTTCAGGTTTTACTATCCCTGTGGGGACATTTGGTAGCAATGTAGCAAAAACAAGTACACACACACACACACACACACACTCCGCTATAAGAGGAACAAACCTTAGCCTCTTAAATGGCTATAACTACGCAACTGTTTATCCTATAAAAATCACGGCCACCACAGAGGCCGATTGGAACAAAACTTGGTGAGCCTGTTTGACTTATGGCCCCAAAGGTATGAGAAATTAGAAAGAAATCGGCCACTGGGGGGCAATTATCGCATTTTTCAATGTTTGTTTTTTTTATTTAATCATTTGTTAAATGATTGAGAAGATGTAAAAAACTACTTTTGCGAACTAGTTCTAGGTTTTTCACTCAATCTGGAAAAAAACACTATAGTACAATTCTCTGGACTCTTTAGGTCAATAATTATCAAAAAATGTTAAAATTTACCCTTTGGGAAGCTATAACGGGGTCGTTTAGAAAACGGGCCTGTCCAGATATACCCAAAATCCTCTAAAGCCTAAAGGAAAACTCAAATCTTCACAAAACCTGGTGAGCACATACAACAGGTGATTCTAAACAAGCATGCAACGTTTTAAGGAGATCGGACCACAGCTGACACTAACTGTTAAAAAGGATTCAGAAACACTGTATTTCTAAGTTAAATGATCTGGATTTGCCAACAATGTTTTGTTAAATCATTGATTTAGGTGGTTACAGGTTTGCCAAATAATGTCTTTTTTCTTACTTGATTAAATGCCTTAAATTACTTGAATCCCAATAATCGCTGCTTGCCGCTATATTTATAAATTGTACTTTATTTTTTTCCTGAATTCAGTTGTTTTTTCTAGATTTTGTTTTAATGGCTGAATTAAATTATAGTAACCAGAAAGCACTTGCACTTATTTAAAATCATGAAACTTATGCAATATAACATTAGCGTTTTGAAAGTATAACAAAAATTACTTTTTCAAGACCCCATGAAGTCTTCAGTTTTTTTTTTTTTTTTTTTTTCTGTACTTATGAATCTGTGATAATCTAAGAAGTACATTTTACTATACAATAGTAATGTATTTCTCATTCAGGCCATATTCAGTGTTGTCTTTTTGCATTTTAATATTCACAGACACTAGTCCTTGTGGTGATTTGATGATTTGTTTTTTATTCATCGAAAATTTGGCAAATTTCATGACATGGATTCCTGGATTCCACAGTTTTGTACGCTTTTACTGCATCATAGAAATCATAGGGCCTAACAAAATGAACAAATTTCTGCTATTTCTAGCATTTCCCACTCATTTTCTCTCATTCTCTTTGTAGCATTAAACCCAGGAAAGGAAATCCCCCCCCATAAGCGTTGGATGGGAGCTGTGAATCATGGGAAATGTAAGCCATGTCCTATAGTTCACTCCAGCTCAGTGTGCGGCTCTGACGGACACACATACTCCTCAAAGGTGAGATTTTCATCACTGTTTACACTGAAATGAATGGAAGAAGGATCCCATGAATTACCAATAAGAACTTACTAGTTTGATTTAGTTTATTGATTTATAAAACCAAAAGTCCTGTACAGGAAATATGAAACAGAATTAAAACAAAATAAAAGACTTGACAATATACAAAACTATAAAAAAAAAATGTATACCATCAAGATGTATTCAAACACAAAGGATATAAATAGGTCTTCAAAGAGGACTTACAGATCTAAAAATGATTCCACAGCCTCTGAGCAGCTGTTGAGAAAGACTGATCACCTTTTGCTTTAGAACAAGAACAAGGAACTTAGAGTAGTAATTGACTAGATGATCGAAGAGGTCTTGAAGCAGTAATGGGTGAAAGGATCACAAATATATTGAGGTGCAAATCCATGCAAAGTTTTAAAAGCAATAAGCAAAATCGACATGGTATTTAACGGTTAACCAATGAAGAGAGGCAAGCACAGGTGTAATGTGCTCATGTTTTTTAGTGCCGGTTAGTAATCTAGCTGCCACATTTTGTACCATCTGCAAGTTATCTAAAGCTGATTTAGGCAAACCCAGATAGAGGGAATTACAGTAATCCAACCTTGATGTTACAAAAACAATAATAACGGTTTTGAAGTCCTTTTCAGAAAGTGTCATCTTGAACAACATTTTTTATGACATAACGACAATCAACAAATTGGACACAGAACAGATGTTATCTTTAACAGGAAGATAAAGCTGAGTGTTGTTGGCATAGAAATTATAGGATAAATTGTATCTCTGAATAATATGACCTAGAGGAAGCATATATAGTGTAAAAAAAAGAGAGGACCCAATATAGAACCCTGCGGAACACCATAAGAGAATTGAGCACAAGATTCCCTTACATAAATAAAAAAAAGTCCCCTCTCCTTGAGGTGAGAAGCAAACCACTCCAGCACAGACCCCTGAAACCCAGCTACATGATTGAGTCTTTGTATGAATATCATAATCAAGCAGGATACAGCAAGAACTAGTCAAGAGTGAGTAAAATGTCATTGGTTCAACGTTCAACAACACAGATTCAGTATTTTTAAGAAAATACCAAAAGCACTTAAGTAAGATGAAAGCTAAGAATAGATTTTTTTCCAAGCATTTTGAAATAAACGATAGTTTAGAAATGGGTCTGTTATTATTCATAACATGCTGATCGAGACGATGCTTTTTCAACAACGATTGTTTAAAAGTGGCTGGTAGCACCCCATTGACTAGAGAGCTGTTAACAATAGAAATTACGTTTGGACTAAAAACTGGAAAAGCCTCTTTTAAAATACGTGAAGGCAGAAGATCTGAAGGGGGTTTCATATTTGAAACAATATCATACTAAATGTGGCTCATTTCCATGTTTGATGGAATGTAAAGTGTTTTTGTGTTGAGGTTCAGGTGAGATACGAGTGCAATCTGATCAGGAGAATTTAACCTGAACACTATCAGGTGCAGGATCATTGTGTCCCAACGAGGAGAGAGTCACCTTTAAATTCCAATATCAGTGCACAGCTCTCTCTCTCTCTGCTGGTGTAAATGATGCAGTGTTTGGTGATGGATGGTTAGGTGGATGAACTGTGTCCGCTGTTGATATTGGATTCTTGAGTCCTGCGCAATCCCCCCTCTGGCTCGAAAACAGAGAGAAAAACCTGAACCTCCAGCGCAACCTGTGCCTCCCGTCTGTGACCGCATCGCTTTAACCCCGCCCATTCCATTTCCTTCCCTTCAGCCAGAATGAAATCAGATGTGAAAGATGGAGTGAGAGAGAACAGATAGAGCAGAGAAATGAACAGCGCGTGGACGCGGCAGATATGCGAACGGCCATTCTGATATTTTCAGCTGTAGAATCAGTGACACTATATTTAGGGTGATTATTATAAACAGAGACATCCATGGTCTAATTATTTTCAGACAAATGACGGTAATTTTCAAAACCAAAATTAAATCTTTATGCACCATTAAAACAAACTGAAATTAGACTGAAATGGAAAATCAGCATACAAAATAATATAAATACCAAAATTAAAGCTCTATACACCAGTTAAAAACAAAAATAAAAAAACTAAAACTCGACTGAAATAGAAAATCAACAATATAAAATAAAATTAAAACTAGACTTAAAATAAAATCTGCAATTGCCCTGCATCATAGTTGTTTTATAGTGTATTAACTATGTCCAGATGGATGAATGATGGATAGATATAAGTAGAATCAAAAACACTATATGACAGTAATTTTCAAAAGACAAATCAAATCTTTATACACCAAAATAACAAAATTAAAGCTTCATGCACTATTAAACTAACTACACTGAAACTACACTATGATGTGATACTGTAGCTGATCTCTACACTGTAAAAAGTTTTTACCAATTTTGAACTTAAAAACATAAGTTTAGCAGCTGCTTTAAAATTTTAAGTTAAATCAAGTCATTTCAACTCATAAGTTAAGTCAACTAGTCAACAAGTACAAGCCATTTGAACTTATTTTATTGTAGTGAGTTGAAATTACTTGTACTTTTAAGTTGATTTAACTTAAAATTTTAAGGCAGCTGCTGAATCTAAGTTTTTAAGTTGAAACTGGATACAATTTTTTTTACAGTGAAATAGTATCGATCTTAGAAGTAAAGTAGGTTATAAAATCATTACTGCTGTGCAGTTTGGAAACGTCAACGGCTGCTGATGCTTTATTTTTCATTAATTTAGTCACTTTATTGAATGAATATCTGGAGATGTTTGTTTTCTTCTAAAATAGCTGTTTTTAAGGCTTTTCTGTAGGAGAAAGTACTTTCCCTCTATGCAATACGAAATACCTCTAGTTTTGTTTTCTTCCAGCTGCGCTCCATTTTCCCGGGGGCTCTCTTTAGGGCGTGAATGTGCTCATCATACCACGGCGTCAGACTGTTTTTCTTGATCTTTTAAGCATAAAGGAGCAACCGTATCTAAAGTGCTAAAAAAGAGAGAGTCCATAGTTTTTGTTACATCATCACATTTTTCTGAGTTATTGGATATGCTGAAGAAGTAAGACAGGAAGACTTTTTAAAAAGCAGTCTTTTGTGCTAGAAGTGATGGTTCTACCATATTTGTAACAAAGAGTTGAATTTACAACTTTAGCTATATAAAGTAAACACAAGACTAGATAATGATCTAAGATATCATCGTTCTGCTGCAGATTTTCAATGCCATTAACATCAATTCCATGTAACAGTATTAGATCTAGGGTATGTTTTCTAGCATACTATTTACTATCTGGATGAATAGATGGATTTATGGGTGGGTGGATGAACTCACATTCAGGTCACATTATGAAAGTAAAATGGGTTGTGAATGCTGTTTCATGTTGTTTGCATGCATTATAAAACTGAGTAATCAGAAAACATAGCTCTCTAGAGTTTTGGTTGACAAATGTGATTCATTTATTTCTCTGAATGCATTTGTGTTGATCCAAAGCACTGAACAGCCTCTTTACTGAACAAAAGATGCTTTCAGTGGTAAAAATAAGATGCAAGTCTTAAACTGGCGGATTACTGTTCATTGACATGCACATAAACCGTGTTTGAATGCCGTGTGTCTTTCAGGTGAGTCTATTGTTGAGATTTAAAGGTTATTGGAAAGTTTAAACACTAATCAGGATGACAAACAGTAAATAAGCACTAAATCCATACCACATATTTATTTTTCTCTCTCTTAATTCTCCGTCACAACAGCAAATGTTCTTACAGGAATAGTTCAGCCAAAATAAATAAAGAAATAGCTGAAAATATCCTCACCCTAAGGCCATCTAATATACAGATGGGTTTGTTTCTTCATGGGAACAAATTTGGAAAAATGTAGTATCACTTGTTTACCAGTGGATCCTCTGCAGTGAATGGGTGCCATCAGAATGAGAGTCCAAACAGCTGCTTAAAACATCACAATAATCCACAAGTATTCCAATTACTTTTACTGGAGGAACTATTCTGATGTTTTTATCAGCTGTTTGGACTCTTGTTCTCACGGCACCCATTCACTGCAAAATGGAAAAAAAAAAATAAATAAATAAATTCATTTACATTTATGACCTAAAGGGCATTTTCAGCAAATTTGACATTTTAGCATTTTGCATTTGCATTTTTGGGTGATCTGTTCCTGACAAGTACATTCTATTCTATTCTATTCTATTCTATTCTATTCTATTCTATTCTATTAGATAAGCTCACATTTCACATTTTGTTCAATAAGCTCAACATTCCGATGTCTCGATATCAATCAGCAGGACTGTCTGCTGTTTATTTAATTGATTCTCCTTTGATAAATAATGAAGTATTACACTTGATGAAGCGTTATAGTCTGATAGTTTAATCATGACATCATCTTTAATTAAAAGCCAAAGAACGCAGCAGATTTTACACTGTTTCTGTGCGATCAGATCTGACGAACACAATCGCCACACTTCAAAGGACCTCAAATCATGTCATCTTAATTTGATAACTCGTATTTTTCTCCTGGCTGAGGAAACAGACTCATTTCACGAGTGATAAAGCTCAACGCTCGGGCTGTGACGGTTAAATGCGATAATGTCTCCAAATGCGCTACCCAGAATCCTCTCTGCTCTTCCACAGTGTAAACTTGAGTTCCAGGCCTGCAGCTCGAGTAAGAGCATCTCTGTGAAGTGTGAAGGTCCGTGTCCCTGCCTGCCAGGACAGGAAGTCATCAAACCACACACAGAGAAGAACGGTGAGTCACTTTCTGTTTGTTAGGATGTTGATTGGATTCATATACTTTGTGAACAGAGACTGTCTGCACTGTCATTTTATAGGTGTTCTGTTTGAGGTCAATATCTGTTGTTTTTGTGTTTGGTTTCTGTATTATATATGAAGGATTCTCAAACCTTTTTGGCAGCCGAACCCTTTAACCTAACATATTTACTTTTAATACCCATGAGATTTTACATGAATATTTATATAACTTAACAAAATAATTGGACTTTCATTGTTTTTTTGATTTTGGTTAATGGTCAGCTAACATGCAGGAAAACAAATTAAATATTTTGCCTTTTTGCAGTAAGTGTTTTTAGATTTTTTTTAATTCTAAAATGACTTAATTAAATCATAGTCATAAAAAAGGAAAAATTACATTCAACTCATGAACCATGTGAATATATTTTCCTTTACAAATAGCAAAATGTATTTTGCACCATGTGCGACTGACCTGAGGTGCGTTTCCCGTACAACGACATAACTCGCTGATTAACCTCCATAGTATGATGCATTGTTGTGGAAACGAACTAGCTAGTTACGACTGTTTCCCGAACGCGGTCGCATCTCCGTCGTTTGAACCACATTAGTTCAACAATGTAGGTCCATTGTTAATGACATCACCGAGTAAAAACTTAACTGATTAAAGATCTCTCAAATGCAGCTATATTGAACATGGAACCTGATGAATAATTTACTATTTTTTGTTCCCTGTCGTTTCGCTTTATTTGATTTTTTTTTCATCGCAGGTTCCCTCTTACGTCATACTCCTGGGTTTATGCGCATGCGCACAATTCAAAAACAGCACTTATAGAGGAACCTTAAAAATACATAGATTAAAATGCATTTATATTTAGATTGAGGGAACGATATAGATTGTACTGCATGTTAGCTTGCTTTTTGTGCCCAAGAGCATAAATTATTGAGCCCATATGTCTTACTAAGAAGGAACTGTTTGCGAATGTTCGTTTGAACTATGGTTTCGGGAAACACTGTATCGTTGAACTATGCTGGTAATGACGGAACTTGCGACCATAGTTGGCTAACAATGCTTTTGGGAAACGCACCCCTGATCAGCATATTTGTGTTTGCACTAATGGGAGCTTCAAAGGTTTCTACGTGTATTTGCAACACTGAGTAATGTATCACAGACAAATCTCATTAATCCTTTCATAAACAAAGTGTAGAGAGAGTGTAAATAAGACATTCATTGTGCAGTGTAGAGAGTTTCATTGATTATAACGGAACTTTGTGAGATCGCGATGAACAGTGATGAGTGACAGCTTTTAATGATTTTTAAGGTAGTTTGTAAATGAGATATTGATTTAATACAACAGTCAAATAAACAAGAAGTTAATGTTAAGTGACTTTGTCTGACTATAACACTATTGCGTGATTTGCTTTATTTCGTTGTCATAAATAGCTTAAAACAAGTCACAACTGAGCCATTGCCCATCTCCATTCAAACACAACAGTGTTTTATGAATGAACGTGCGTTTTTAAACAAACCTAGTGAGTCAGTGATTCAATTTCCTATTCCTAAAGACAGTAACTGCATCCCAAATGACTATACACTGTGCACTTATACAGTATGTACTTGTGCACTATGCACTCAGCCATGTAGTGTATGAATTGTATAAGGTTATTTTGCAGGAGTCTGATAGCCCCTCACCCTTTGCTACGTAATTAAAGTTGCGACAGTTGAGTGCATGAAGTGTTCAACATTCCACACTTCGTTTTTTGGTTAAGTGCATCATCCGGGTATTTTTTGAATTTTCAGTGTGAACACACTACTCACTATTTATACTACAAACCGTTATAGAATAGTGCATAAGTACGTGATTTGGGGCACACCTAGTCACTTGCTTCATTTCTGAATGAATCAGCCGTTCGAACTAATCAAATGAATGAATGATTCAGTAATTAAATCAGTGACTTGCTGCCACCTACTGGCAGTTTTAGTTTCATTTTTAAAGTATCTTTTCAGTTATTTAAATCATTCAGTATTTCTATATTAAAATTTTTAGATTTAAAACATTAATCTCTGTTCTGTTGTTTTAATTAGAAATTTTAAAAAGCTTATCATATATATTTAAATTTGACATAAAAGATAACATCCTTTAACAAAGAAAAATGCCATTACAAAGATAAAAGCAAAATTCCCATGTAAATCACTTTAAGGAGTCAAATATCACCTTGTAATGGGAAGGTAAATTTTTAATCAGATTTTTTGATTATTGATTAGTAAGTGCTCCTGAAATTATGACTGTGCTCTTTTTTTTTTTTAAGTTAGGAGCACAAGTTTAAGTTAGAACACTAATATATAATATAATTTTAATAATTTTAATTACATCATAAAAATGTGGTTAATGAGGTAATGTAAAACGTGTCAGCACAATTATAAGAGACTTTCTCTGTTTAATTAAGAGCAGCTGTGAATGTCTAAAGGCAGAATTTTGCCTCTTTTTGTGTGTGACATTTTGTCTGTTTTTATTTTATTTTTTTTTTCAGGACAAATACTATATCATATAAAAATATCTTTAATTAAAATTGTTTAATCATAATTAATGTAATAAATCCAGAGGGAAAACACAATTATTTTTCTAATCCTGCTGGTGGATTTGTGCATGTGTTAAGCATAAACTCACTTAATTAGGATCAGTTTTTAAGAAAACATCTTAATGTTGTTTGTTATTATTGTGCAGCAGGTAAATGTATCTTGATTTGAGAATGATTAGATATTTGCACTGGTATAACAAGATACAAATACTAAGAGAGCACATTTTTGGTACTGACCTTATGAGAAGTTGCATTACTGTATTTTACACATTCATGCAGTGTCTGAAATCACTCACTAATTCACTGAACAACAGACGCTTCATAGTTTAAAATATAGGGAGAGACTGTATGAACTCAGATAGAGTCATTACTGAACACTTTTCATAAGGTTACATACGGATCGCCCTCTGAGCACTGGGAAAATAATTGTTTGCAATCCAATCAGACGCTCAGACCACATTGGATCAGATTTTAATTGAATTTAAAATGACCTGTGAATGTGGTTTGGTTGAGGTTTGTGGAAGTTGCATTTGGTGTTTTTTGCTGTTTAGACCACAGAAAAATAAACGCGTTTGAGTTGGACACACCAAAAGATTTTTGCTGCTTGTCTGAACAAACCAAAAGAGACACATGGAAAAGCCTGGAGAAAGAAAAACACTCAGACGCAAGATGTTTTTTATAGTGTGTGTGTGTGTGTGTGTTTCCTAAGGGGTAAGTGAATTTAGAGTTTTGGGAACAACACTGGACATCACAAAAACAAGCTCTCTGGAGGAATAAACAGAAAGATGTGTGTTAATGCAAATTTCAGATGTTTTATTATTCTTGGGAAAGAAACATCTCATATGAGATCTGTTTAGCACTTCAATTCTTTGAGATTAAATGGAGATTAAGTCTCCTGCATCTCAGATGTTTCTTTGAGAAAAATAGCGCAGAATTTCATGTGTCTCCTTCAGAGTTTTGCCAGAATCTCAGCAGTGTCTCAAACTCTGCTTGAATTCGCAACCAAAAATCTCAGTATGAACTCTCATTTCTCATCAAATGATCTGAGCTGATCTTCACAGTAATTTTATTGGCTTTTTTTCATTTTCATTCTTTTTATTTTGAGTCAAAGGTGATTGAAAACAAGATTGATACTGTATTCAGTTGATACATGAACTGAACTTTAATAAATGTTGCAATAAGTGTTGTGCCTTGATATGAAACAGAGACTCAGCTTTCAAATTCTGTGAATGTTCTCACAAAATACAAAGAACAAATGGTTTCGACACTCTTTAATGTGGCATGACAGATCACCGTAGATGTGAGCGATCATCTTTTCGTCTTTACTACTGGTTACAGCACCAAATAAACATTTGGTCAGAATATGCTGAAAAGAAAAACAACAACAAAGAAAACAACTTTTTGAATTTACTGTGAAATCTGTTTCTACCTCTGAAATACGTAAATACAACAGCTTGTAAACAATAATGTCGGGTAACATCATATTTACTTCAGAAAAATATTTTTACTTAGTCTGTTAATGATGTCTTCATTATTTAATCTATTTAGTCTATTTAAATAAATGTTTTATGAAAACAAGTTTCAATTACAGCAACTGTGTATGCAAATGTTTATATTTCAACAACAAACTGGAGTAGAAACATAATCATATGGTCGCATATAAAAACTTCCTTTATGTGCTATTTAAATGTTAATTATCAGTTTTTGAGTGTAAATCTAAATAATTAGCAATAATTATAGCAATAAATCAGAAAAACATAATTTGCTTGAATATTTTTTTCTGTACATACTTATTAGATGTCTGAATGGATAAATAATGACTCGAATTGAGATTGGAATTAAATTGAATCAGGAGTTTGTGAATCAAACTGAATCATGAAATCTCTGTCAATACTCTTGATACTTTCAACTGAGCTGAAACATAATATCATGTATATTTACATATATTATTACATTTAAATAATGTGTAATTTAAATGTTACTAACATAAATAAGAATAAATCAGAAAAAACACAATTAATCTACTTTAGTTAAGAGATTTTTTCTTAAGAAAAGTTGACATGTATCGATATATTTGCAAATCATTTGTTATTGAATCGAGATTTGAATCAAATTAAAATCAAGTTTCAGTAAATCAGCTTGTAAATCAGAATAAAATTTAATCAAGAGCTTTTAAATAAGAATCAAATTAAATTATAGGCTTTTGAGTCAGAATCAAATTGAATCAAAAGCTTGTGAATCAAACTGAATCGTGAAATCTGTGTCAATAATCTTGATACTTCTATTAAACATAAGTGAGAATTGAAACATAATATTATGTATATTTGCATATATTATTAAATAAAAATCTGTCTAATGTGCAGTTTAAATGTTTAAATGTTACTAAAAGTAAGTAGAAATAAATCAGAATTTTTTTTTTTTTTTTTCCTTGACGTGTCTGATATATTTGCAAATTAATTGATATTGAACCGAGATTAGAATCAATTTAAAACTAAACAAAGAGCTTGTAAATAAGAATCTAATTAAATTAAGGGCTTGTAAATTAGAAATAAATTGAATCAAGAGCTTGTGATTTGGACATCAAATTAAATCAAGACCAAGTGAATCAGAATCAAATTGAATCAAGAGCTTGTGAATCAAACTGAATCGTGAAATCTGTGTCAATACTCTTGATAGTTACATGAAACATAAGGGAGAGTTGAAACATAATATCATGTATGTTTTCATATGTAATTTAAAAAGCTGTCTGATGAGCTATTTAAATGTTACCTATCTAAAAAATAAATAGGAAAAAATCTACTTTAGTTGAGTTTTTTTCTTAAGAAAACTTGACGTATCTGATATATGTGCAAATTAATTGATAGTGAATCGAGATTGAAATCAAACTGAAATCAAGAGCTGGTAAATCAGAATAAAATTGAATCAAGAGCTTGTGAATACGAATCAAATTAAATTAAAAGCTTGTGAATCAGAATTAAATTGAATCAAGAGCTTTTGAATTGGAATCAAATTAAATCAAGACCAAGTGAATCTGAATCAAACTGAATCAAGAGCTAGTAAATCAAACTTAATCGTGAAATCTGTGTCAATACTCTTATACTTCCGTGAAACAGAAGTGAAAGTTGAAATATAATATCATGTATATTTACATATAACAGTAAATCAAAATGGTCTAATGTGCAAGTTAGATGTTATTTATCTAAAAAAAAAAGGAATAAAAAAAAAACACTTTAGAGGTATTTTTCTTAAGAAAAATTGACATGTAACTGAAATATTTCTGAAGTAATTGACATTGCATCGAGATTAGAATCAAATTGAAGTCAAGAGCTTGTGAATCAAAATTAAATTGAATCAAGAGCTTGTGAATTGGAATGAAATTAAATCTAGACCAAGTGAATCAGAATCAAATTGAATCAAGAGCTAGTGAATCAAACTGAATCATGAAATCAAGAAGTCAAGAGCTTGTGAATCGGAATTAAATTGTGAATAAGAATCAAATTAAATTAAGGGCTTGTGAACTGGATTCAAACTGAATCAAAAACTTGTGATTTGGAATCAAATTGAATCAAGAGCTTGTGAATCAAACTGAATCATGAAATCTGTGTCAATACTCTTGATACTTACATGAAACATAACTGAGATGAAACACAATATCATGTATATTTACATATATCATTAAATTAAAAAAAAACGAAACAAGCAATTTAAATGTTACATATCTAAAAATGGAATAAATTTGAAAAAATCTACTGTAGTTGAGAGGGTTTTTTTCTTAAGAAACAATGGCATGTACCTGACATATTTACAAATTAATTGATATTGAATCAGGAGCTGGTGAACTGGAATTTAACTGAATCAAGAGCTTGTTTATCAGAATAAAATTGATTTAATCAAATTAAATCAATGATATTACGCAGCGCCTGAAAGTGACCGGTACTAAGTTTGTGTAGATGCAGAGTTGCAGTCGGCAGAGTTGACAGCCGCGTAATATCATTGCACCTGCTGCACCCATGATACGGCAAAGTTCCTTGATTATTACGCCGAAATGACAGTATAGTTCCTAGCCATATCAGCCTAGAAAATTGCAACTGTTCATTTTTCGTCCGTCTTTGTACACAATGTAACTACAGAAGAGCCAAGTTTTTTAAAACTTGGCTCTTCTGTAGTTACATTGTGTACAAATGTACAAAGGAAAAATATTGAAACTCTTTGGTCATTTTTGAGTGAGATGCTAACGGTCTAATCAGATTCAGTGATCTATGCTAAGCTATGCTAAAAGTGCTACCGCCAAACCTGGAGATCGGCTGAATGGATTTGAAAACGGTAAAACTCAACTGTTTAACTCTAGGGGAGTTGGAAAATGAGCCTATTTTGAAAAAAGTGTAATGTTCCTTTAATGAACTATACAGGGGCTTAATGAGTTCTTTGTATAGCAGTGGTGCTATATAACACCTCAACCACCCTGAAGAACTGCTGAAGAACCTTTTTTTTTTTTTTTTTTGTATGTAGTTCCCTCACATATTCTGAGTGCTGAATGAGCAACTCTGAGCAATGAAGTTTTCCTCCTGTAGTGTGATGCCATCAGTCTGTTATTTTAGGGGTTTGTTGTGCTGTAATTCAGATTCATGACCTCTAGCCTGTTTGCACTTATTTCCCAAAGGCTTCACCACACAGCGCAGCTTCTCTCTGTTGGTTCTGCTTCGAGATGTGAGCAGAGATGATGGTTGGGTGTGATAGCAGTGTTATGATGTCTGTATTTTAATGACTTCAGATCACTGACATGATCTTTAATTGGAAAAATGCTGCATACATCAGGAAGCAATTACCACCGAAAGAGAGAACGTGTCATTTGAAAGTCCATTCTTCTTTCATTTCCTCCCGTCTTTATTGTCTCACGGCCTCTTCTCTTTCTCTTTATTTGACCTGTTCGTCTTGTTTTGTCATTTTATCTCTGACTTTCATCTCGCTCTCTTTTATGTGTCTGTGTTCTGTATTCAGATGAAGCAGTTATTCTTCAGTGTTTGCACTGAGAAAATCTCTTTCTTCTCAGCATCCGTCCATTATCTGCTCTTCTGTTTTCAGCCATGCGATTCTCGCTGGAGCTTCGTTGTAGTTTAGAGAGATGAGTGACAGAGGGCAGGACTAGGGCCGCGTGATTTCTGCAATGGGGAAAACATGGACAGAATTGTGAAATCCAGTTTATGAAAATGGAATTTACTGTATAATGCAGAGTTTTGGATAAATAAATCAAAAGTAGGGCTGTGTAATCAAACTGCGATGTGGACTAGTGTCTGTGTATTAAACCACAATACATTTATTACACAATACACTGATAATACATTTTTGGTAAAACATAAATTAGAAAAATTAAGCAACAATAGAATTTCTAAACAAATAAAACATTTCAAAGGACACTGTTGTTTAAAAAAGTGTTAATTAAATGCAACATTTTTTTTTTTAATGTTATTAAATTGTAAATGTTTCATGAACTCAAATTAAATGTTAAAATTAAAATTAAAATTCAATTAAACCATTAAAACTAAATCTAGAATTTATGACAGAAATATGTTAGGCTACAATATAATAGAATGTACTTTTCAAATTAATAATAATAATACAATTATTACATTTAAATGTTTTGCTAAGGAATATATTTTTTCCTCATGCTTTAATTTCAATAGTAAACTCTGTTTGTAGATAATGTTTTTTTGTTTTTTTTTAATTTTGACTTGATTAAATTTTAAAATATTAATTAAATTGATAATGTTTTATGCTTTTGATTTTTTAATATTTTTAATAATGCCTTTTTGTTAAAACATAAACCAGAAAAATTATTTCTGAACATTTTTTGATTTTTTAAGGAATATAAATTTCCCCCCTATCTTTTATTTTTAATAGTAAACTCTGTTTGCCTAAATAAATAAATAAATAAGTAAAGTTTTGTTAATTAAATGTAAAAATGTTATTAAATTGTAAAAGTGTCATGAATTAAATTGATTAGACATGCTTTTTGATTATTAAAATATAATTAAACCATTAAAACTAAATCCAGAAAATATTGCTTTCGATCACCACCATTTTTTTGGTAATACATTTTCGTTAAAATATAAATCAGAAAAATTTCTTTTCGATTATTAAAATGTAATTAAACCATTAAAACCGAATGCAGAAAAAAATCTAATGGAAAATGCAGAATTTGGGAAAAAATAAGTGTATTTCATAGACCCAAAAACTTTTAATTAGTTGCTGTTAAATAGATTAAGTTTTGTGATTTTAATTATTTAGACATGCTTTTTTGTAATGACTAAAAATTAATGAAACCATAAAACTGTTTCAGAAAACACAGAATGTGGAAAAAAAAAACTTTAATAGGGTTCTAAAAATGTAATTACTGTCAATAGTGTCGTTAAATTGTATAACTTTCATGATTAATTTAATTAGAAATGCTTTTAGATCACTAAAATTTAAATAAACCATAAAAACCTAATTTAGAAAAAATCAAACAGAAAACTGTTGAAATATGGGACAAACTATAAAACTGATTTCATGATTTAACAGGGCTCTAAAAGTATCTACGTTTCATTAATTAGACATGATTTTTGTTGATGAAAATTTAATGTTAAAGCGAAAACATTCAAAAAAATTAAAATGGGAAAAAATAAAATAGAATTTGGGGGGGGGAAATAGAGATTTAATGGGGCGCTACAGGAGATTTAAATGTATGTGTTTAGCAGAGGCTTTTATCCGAAGCGGCTTGCATGCAATTAAACCCATGATCTCGAGCAGCCGAGCTGCAGAAACTCCTGGAGATGCTGGAAGTGAGAAACAAAGAGGTGGAGATGATTACAGATGGAGCCAGAGGGGGTGGAGATGGGCGATGGGTTTGTTAGGATGAAAGGACGGATGGAGAGCAGGAGAGAGATGCGATCTGAAGAGAAACACCAGAGAGATTTTTCACTCGCAGCAGGAGAGGAAAGTGAAAAATAGAGGGATCACCTGAGAGAAAATACTGTAGAGAGATGAGTGTGTGCACGCCGAACAACACTCGCTCATTATGTTTTGAAGAATCGTTTTTCACGCTTTACACCGCAATATAATACAACACACACACACACGCTCATCTTTCTTCATTGGGCCTTAGAGGAAAAACAGCAATATGAGGCTTTCAGTGGAAAATTACATCCACACAAATACGTGTGCGTGTGTGTTTCTGGGTCATTTTGTAATGCAGAATGTCTTCATCTCAGCATGTGCCTTAATATGTTGGATAAAACAGAATTAAAAACATATTAGTTTGTTTCCAGGTGATTCACTTCTTGCTAATAATCAGTTTCCAGTCCTGTTAGTCTTTTAAAGTCTTATCAGTATTGGATATTATGGGATTTTGTGCTTCAAGCTTTAGATAAACTACTATTCACAAGTTTGTGGTTGGAAAGATTCTTTTGTGTTTAGGCTGCATTTATTTGATCAAAAATGCAGTAAAATCAGTAATACTGTGAAATATTATTACAATTTAAAATAACTGGGGTCTCATTTATAAATGCTGCGTATGAAGTATGTATACGCAATTTTCCATGCACGTATCGGGATTTATAAAAAAAAAAACCTTAAATACACTGACCAAAATTATAAATGCAACACTTTTGTTTTTGACCCCATTTTTCATGAGCTGAACTCAAAGATCTCCTATGTACACAAAAGGCCTATTTCTCTCAAATATCGTTCACAAATCTGTCTAAATCTGTGTTCATGAGCACTTCTCCTTGGCCGAGATAATCCATCCACCTCACAGGTGTGGCATATCAAGATGCTGATTAGACAGCATGATTATTGCAGGCCACAATAAAAGGTCACTCTAAAATGTGCAGTTTTATCACACAGCACAATGCCACAGATGTTGCAAGTTTTGAGGGAGCGTGCAATTGGCATGCTGCCTGCAGGAATGTCCACCAGAGCTGTTGCCTGTGAATTGAATGTTCATTTCTCTACCATAAGCCGTCTCCAAAGGCGTTTCAGAGAATTTGGCAGTACATCCAACCGGCCTCACAACCGCAGACCACGTGTAACCACACCAGCCCAGGACCTCCACATCCAGCGTCTTCACCTCCAAGATCATCTGAGACCAGCCACCTGGACAGCTGCTGCAACAATCAGTTTGCATAACCAAAGAATTTCTGCAGAATCTGTCAGAAACCATCTCAGGGAAACTCATCTGCATGCTCGTTGTCTTCATCGGGGTCTTGACCTGACTGCAGTTCGTCGTCATAACCAACTTGAGTGTGCAAATGCTCACATTCGATGGGATCTGGTACTTTGGAGAGGTGTTCTCTTCGTGGATGAATCCCGGTTTTCACCGTACAGGGGAGATCGCAGACATTGTGTATGGCATTGTGTGGGTGAGCGGTTTGCCGATGTCATTGTTGTGGATCGAGTGGCCCATGGTGGCGGTGGGGTTATGGTATGGGCAGGCGTAGGTTATGGACAACAAACACAGGTGCATTTTATTGATGCTGTTTTGAATGCACAGAGATACTGTGATGAGATCCTGAGACCCATTGTTGTGCCATTTATCCACGACCATCATCTCATGTTGCTACATGATAATGCACACCCCCATGTTGCAAGGATCTGTACACAATTTCTGAAAGCTGAAAACATCCCAGTTCTTGCATGGCCAGCATAATCTCCAGACATGTCACCCATTGAGCAGGTTTGGGATGCTCTGGATCGACGTATACGACAGCATGTTCCAGTTCTTGCCAATATCCAGCAACTTGGCACAGCCATTGAAGAGGAGTGGACCAACATTCCACAGGCCACAATCAACAACCTGATCAACTCTTTGTGAAGGAGATGTGTTGCATGAGGCAAATGGTGGTCACACCAGATACCGACTGGTTTTCGGACCCCCCCAATACAGTAAAACTGCACATTTTAGAGTGGCCTTTTATTGTGGCCAGCCTAAGGCACACATGTGCAATAATCATGCTGTCTAATCAGCATCTTGATATGCCACACCTGTGAGGTGGATGGATTATCTCGGCAAAGGAGGAGTACTCACTAACACGTAAACTTCATTACTCCAGTCTTAAGTAACGCATAATCTTTCAGAATTCATTCTAATATGCTGATTTGCTGTTTAAGAAACATTTCTGATTAGTATCAATGTTGAAAACAGTTGTGCTGCTTCATATTTTTGTGGAAACGACATACTTTATATTTTATATCAGGATTCTTAAAATAAATAGAAAGTTCAAAAGAACAGCATTTATTTGAAATATGAATCTTTCGTAACACTGTAAATGTCTTTACTGTCACTGTAGATCAATTTAATACATCCTTGCTGAATAAAAGAACAAAACTCTCACTGACCGCAAACTTTTCTGTGATTTTTCTCTTTTTTAGTGTGCTGATTCCATTTATTCCATTAAGTTGTATCTATAATAAACAACCATTTATGACCTTACTCTTGAAAATGAATGGCATCAGAAGCTCATCAAACACAGATGTGAATGTCGGTGTATTTCAGGCTCTTCACAACCCTGCAGAACATTCAGGAAATCCTGTAATTCCTCCAGAATCTCAGGTGCACCTGTTGAGCATTAATATGATGTTTTTAATACATCAGAATAAATGTCACCAGAGTGTTTGACTCTCTCGTACTCATAAACACTTCATTTTAAAGGTCAGACATATCAATAGCTCTCTCAGGCAGGTTGATGTGATCCAAACATTATTCTTGTCTGTACTTCACATTAGCAGATGATAAATATGCTATTCGGCGCTGTTTGTTTACCAGTTTTCGTTAGACTGTGTCTGCGTCCATTTATTAACGCCAGCTGTTTTTTTTTTCGTACCAAAATCAACCATTTTCCATCCTCTCGCTCTCTCTCTAACTCATGCTGCTGTAGCTTTAAGACTTATTTGTTGTTAATGACAGTAGTGTTAAGTGCTGTAAATGTGGGTGGTCATATGTTAATGAGCTCATTGTTACGACACCAGTCATACTTGTTTTTGGATTACACTTTACAATGACATGTCTAATTTACAAATCTCAGTAGTTTCAGCAGTTTTAATGGAGCAGACCACCTGAGATCCTGCACATTTGCATTGATCGTTTGCATTTACGTGTGTGTGTGTGTGTGCTGAAGGTGACTCTTCAACAAAAGTGTTCTGCCTTCGGACGTCCTACTTTATACTCTGATTACCCATAATTCAATGTGGCCAACACACACACACACACACACACACACACAGTCATACACTTGCACAATTCCTGGTGGGAAGGTGTGTGTGTGGATGTAAAAACCTGAATTTGCATTGTTGCCAGACTTTATGAATCATCAGAAAAACCGCAGCACTGCTCTGTTCCTCATGAAATCTCACACACACACTGTTAGCAGTGGCCCGGAGGAGTACTGTGGACTTTGATTAAAAGAAGTAAAAGAGGCTCAAAGTTCAACACAGAGAAACTGAAAAAGGACAAAAGGAAAGCGCAGCTAATTAATTAATGATCTTCGTTATCAGCGTTTCCCTCTGTTAGGCCTCCTCGTAACGATAGAGGAAGGACGATAAGTGAAGTAAGAGCCGGTGTTTTATTCTCTGTTTTTCAGTCTTTGACTGCAAGCCAATTAATTATTCAGAATTTCCCAATCATACATGTGGCCTGCAGAGGTTTCCTGAAAGCGTTAAGTTGGTTTTATTTATATAGTGCTTTTTTACATTGCACACAGCTTTATGGAAAATCATGATGGTAATATCTATAACATATTAATATCTATATGTCTTATAGTCGCATAGAGAAGATTGGCTGGACAATAACATAGTTACATTCAGTTGAGGTTTGATATAGAGTAGGGCTGCACAATTAATCAAATTTTTAATCATGATTACAATTACAGATGCCCAAAATGATGTAATCGTTCAAAGGTGCAATTACAAAAAAAAAAAAAAAAATCCCTACATTACTCTGCTTGTTTAAGATGTGTGTGTTTTTCCTACAGGTTATCTTAAGGTTTTTTTATGTGCAATGTTTTAAGTTTTTCCTATATAGAAGGAAAGAAACTATATATAAATATGTGTCATGCAGTTGTTTCAAACTATAAAAAAATAGCTTTGCTTCAAAGCTATTCAAAACATCATTCAATGTAAATTGTGATAATCGTAATATAATAATCGCGATTACAATTTCAAGGGAATAATCAACAATTATGATTTTCGTCATAATCGTGCAGCCCTAATATAGTGTATACACTGTTTTGGATAGATATGCTTGTATATCTAACTTCATATATAAAGCTGTGTGATAATATAGTTACATTTTGCGATGAAATAAAAAAAAATAATAATATAGTGGGTATTTGCTATGTAGTGTAGGGCTGTGTGAAAAATATAGTAGTCGATTTTAGTCGATTCTCAATTCTTAAATCCCAGGAATTGATTAGCCTAGCCTGTTTTCAGTTAATGAGCAGAACATTGTAACGCACCCCCATCCAAAAATAGCAATAAGCTTTGTACTTTGTTACATTTGATATGAAACCAAGTCTCAGATTTCAATTTCTGTTAATTTTATTACAATATTCAAACAATAAATGCAGTTTTGGCACTGTTTAATGTGGACTAACAGATTGCTGTAGCACCTCAATTTAAGAGAACTGTTTTAATACCAGTTTCAGCACAAAATAAACATGAATGAACATTTGAAGGTATGTTAAAAGAAAGAGTACAACTTACTGAAATCCGTATCCTGTCTCATGTAATCACTCAATCAGTGTTTCAAACGTGGAAAGACGTCAGTGTAACAGCTTGTAAACAATACATCATATTTTCCTCCGAAAAAAAAAAAAACCATATTCAGTGATCGTAAATTCATTAGTCAGCTAGAAGAAGGAACTCTAGAAAGGAGCGTATTGTAATATATGCAACATATAACCAGTGATGGGAATAACAGTGTTATAAATAAACGGCGTTATTTTTTCAGTAACGAGTAATCAAACGAATTACTGTTTCCTACGTTACAACGCCGTTACCGTTACTGCCAATAAAATACGGCGTTACTATCATTTATTATAATATTATAATTTTATTTTTCAGTTCATCTGAATGGATGCGCAGCGTACCTGTATTTGACGAGCTGTAAACTCTAGTGTGAAGGCACACGACTAGCCGTCACTTTGTCTCACACACCCGCAAAGAAAGATACAGAGCGACAGAGTCTTATACCATGCAGAATTGACGCGCTACGTGTAAACGATATTCTTTGTTGTATTTTCCTCTCAAAACAACGGAGCTCCTTTGGAATACTTCAGCTTTTAAGAACTGCTGGTTTCTCTGGTAGTAGGCGGAACTAATGTGCAAACAGCAATCTCATTGGCTGGCGCTCACCTATTATTGTCCCTGGTTTGATTACAGCAAATCAGTTAGAGCGAACGCAGACAACTTGATTAATATTCATGAACCCAGCAGCTCATTAAACCTGTGAAAATTAAAGTGTGTTTAATATTGTTATTAATAGTAGAATTCGTGGTAGTAACAAGACGTTCATAGAAACACTAAATTACAAACAATATCACCACCAGTCCTAAGTTCAGTCAACATGACAAACATGCATTCATACATGGTTATTCTAATTACTAAAGTTCTAATGGCTAAAGTTGAATGCTAATTATAATTATAATATTATATCAGATATTTAATATTAGTCTGGTGAGTAAACTAAAAATGTAATTAATTTCATTAAAATTTCATTCATTTTACATATTTAATATTGGGGTCATCCAAGTTATTTAATATATTTAATTTTTTTTTTTTTTTTTAAAAAGCAACACAATAGTTATTTTCCCTGGTAATTAGTTACTTTTATAATGATGTAACTCTGTTACTAACTCAGTTACTATTTGTGAGAAGTAACTAGTAACTATAACTAATTACTTTTCAAAGTAACATTCCCAACACTGCCCACAACAACATTAAAATAGTGTAGATTAGTGTACAATGTTTTATATTTATTTTATAGTTATATTAAATTAGATTTTTCCTTTAAGTAACGCAGTAGTTCTTTGACTGGTAATTAGTTACTTTTATAATGATGTAACTCAGTTACTAACTCAGTTACTATTTGTGAGAAGTAACTAGTAACTATAAGTAATTACTTTTTTAAAGGTACGTGCCCAACACTGCATATAACATATTCATTATCATTTTTTACTGTTCTTCACTGTTTAATTGACATTTTAATAAATCCGTCAAGGCAGCCACCATTTAAATGTTTATATTTCAAAAAATGAAGTGGAGTAGAAATATAATTATGTACTTGTAACATTATTACTATGAAAACTTAATTGAGTGTACTTTAATTATTTGTATAGAAGTCAATTAATTTTAACCTTCAATATTATAGTAATGTAGTACTAACTGACTCACTCTTAGTTTGGCATGTACTGTACCTGGTATATATCCACAATAACTGATATTGAATTTAATCGAAAGCTTGTGAATCAGAATCAAATCAAATAATAAAATTTGTGTCAAAACCCAGCTCTATAGTATGGTATGCTTATATATATATATATATATATATATATATATATATATATATATGTGTGATGTGATGTGATGTAAATATGAAAGCTGAGTTCAAGCCCTTTCTAAAACTGTTTTTATTTTGTCCATAGCTTGAACGTAACAATAGTTATGGCTATCTTAGATGGCTGATAGCTATGATTTTCAGGAATGAAATTTGGAGAAAAACTGCATCATTACACAGACTACCATTACCCTGAAGAGGACCGTTTTCTGTTGTTTATCATGGGCATAGCCTCTTTTGATCACCCCTTGTATGTTTAGATAGCACAAATAGTGTACCTTGTAGTTTACATTTAGAAAAGTGAGCGCAATGCAGTTGTTCACGCACTGTGCATATAACAGACAGTCATCAAACTCCTCTTTAGTAACCTCATCATCAAATCCTTCATCTCTGGATGTGAAATAGTCCATTATAACATCGTTTAGGGCACTGACATCACCAAGATTGAGAAGATTGAGACGAGTAAGGTCGGTTAAGTGAGCAGCTACTTCAGACTGCGTTGTTCTGTTGCGCTCTGCCATCTCACGATATTAATAAATAAATAAATAAATAAATAAAAACTTTGCATGCCATAGTTTACACAGGACTGGTGGGGAATGTTCATTGCTACCTTTATTAAATATGTCATGTAGTTTATTTTGATAGGTTAACGCACTGTGTTCTTAACATAAGAGAAAGAAACTAATTTTGGCCAAAAAATTGACATTCAACCTATTTTTCGAATTTCCTGAAAACATCACAACACAGTATTAAGTGTATGTAAACTTTTGAACAGGGTAATTTTTATAAATTCAACTATTGTTTTCTCTTGTGGACTACATGTGAACATCTTTTATGTGAAATATCTTATTCAGTTCAGTACTAAATAAAAAATAACATGCATTTTTTTTTATCCCTTTTATTTTGTTTAAATAATTGACATTTTGCAGATTCTGCAAGGTGTATTTAAACTTTTGACCTCAAAGTAGGACGTGTAATATATCAGACTTTTAATATGTATCTGGATGATAATGTGTGTGTGTGTGTTATATTGTGATTTGCCTTCATTTTATTCTGAGGTTATCAACCTGTAAAACTCAAATATACTGAAGACGTTTTCACAATTAATAAATTCCAGTCACTTTTCTTCATATTTCCAATTGGGAAAGGAATAAATGAATAAATGATGAGTGTTAGCACAATTGAAGGGTTATACATCTATATACCTTGATGTCAGTCGTTCAGCTGATGAAATATTGAGAACATGTCTTTGCAAAGAGTTTATAGTTGTGTGTGTGTTCGTTTGGGCGTTGAGCCTCAGGAACAAATAATATTTGTCTAGCAAACATCGTAATATTGTACTAATTGCACATAACTAATTGAAATGTAAGGCATAGGAAGGAGAGCTTGGGGCTTTTGGGAGCCTGCATGGATTTTTCACCTTATGAAAATCGAATTGTTTTCTGAAGTGCAGAAATTACATTCTGAGCTGTTTTAACTCAGGAGTAGTTTGAGTTTATTTGCGTTTCGGTTTGAGCTCCTCAGTCATTTCCAACCTGCTGATCTGCGTTCCGTCGTGAAACCCCCATAATCCTTCACTCTGGCAGGAGATGAATCACTGAAGATCTGAGTTTTTCTCGAGTTCATCGCTCTCTGAACCATTTCTGTTCATCCGCTGGCCACCCACCAGCCGTGAGCAGCACGAGCGCATCGTCCTCTATACGTGTTCACACGCTCCTGCTGCTCCTGCTCGCAGTCTGGACCAGATCCTGAGCCTCCAGAAACACAGAAAGAGAAAGAGAAAGGCTTTTTGAATCATTGACAACACCCACTCAACATATGCTCCTACCCGTGATACGCACGCACACGCGCACGCTTACACGCACGCGTACACGCTTGATTTACATTTACCGAAACTGCTCGGTTAAAGAGATTAATTCTTTTAACCAGATTCCCAGTTTCATTTTAATTAAGCAGAGCTCCAGGCACAGAAACGCAAACATGCCAGAATGACGGACCTCCATCAGGAATTAAATCTCTGCAGCTGTATGTCAGAGCCCTCCGATAAGAGCAAATTAACTCTGCCATCTGTCTGCAGGAGAACCTCGCTCAACGCCTGGGACTGAAGGCCGAGATGAGAGCGCTACTTTAAAATGTGATGTAAAACTAACATTAGTAATCCATATGAAACTAATGTTATCTGATTACCAAAATGCACACAAGAGAAAAGTGAGGATTTTAATGTCAGCAAAACAGTGTGACCAGTAAAATGAAATGAATGTCCAAGTGCTAGAGCACTTAAAAGAAAGAAAAAATGTAATCCAAAAAAAAAGAAATTTGGGGAAAAATGCACTAGAATTTGGGAAGAAAAAATATATATACTACCATTCAAAAGTTTGGAATCGGTACGATTTTTTGAATTTTTTTTAAGAATTCTTTTCTGCGTTTATTTGAATAAAAATACAGAAAAAAATGGTAATATTGTGAAATGTTATTGCAATTTAAAAGAGTGGTTTTCTATTTTAATATAATTCAAAATATAATTTATTCCTGTGATTCAAAGCTGATTTTTTTTTTTTTTTTTTTTTTTTTTTTTGGAACGTGATACAATTTTTCTGTGATACATATACACTACCGTTCAAAGTTCAGGGTCAGTTTTTTTTTTTTCTTTCTTTGTTCAAAAGCAATTAATGCTTTTATTCAGCAAGGATGTGTTAAATTGATAAAAAATGTAGTAAAGACATATTGTCAGAAAAGACTTCTATTTTGAATAAATGCTGTTCTTTTTAACTTTTCATTCATCAAATAATTCTGGAAAAAGTATCACAGGTCCCAAAAAATATAAAGCAATACAACTGTTTGCAACATGGATAATAAATTAGGATATTATATTGATTTCTGAAGGATCATGTGACACTGAAGACTGGAGTAATGAAGATAAAAATTCAGATTTGCATCATAGAAATAAATTATATTTTAAACTAGAAAACTGTTGAATGTTACTTTTTTTTCCTGTATTTTTGATCAAATAAATAGTACTTTGATGTGCATAAGAGACTTTTTCAAAAAAAAAAAAAAAAAAAAAAACATTTAAAAAAAATCTTACTGATCTCAAGCTTTTGAATGGCAGTGTGTATGTATATATACATTTATAATATATATATTTTTTTTCGAAGATCAGTCATTTCCTTTAAGCAATTTTTTTGTAGAAAAATAAAGTTCTGCACAACAGTGGTCTACTAAAAATTAAAGCATGGAAAAAAAGTGATTATGTGATTAAAATTGTATTGTTAATAATAATATTAATTAAAAACTATAATTAATAACTAATTAATTTACTCTCTAAAATTGTCTGTTTATGCATAAACCACTGTCCCCTTTGGACTTGAGTAAGAAAGAAAGACTTTGACTGTAATTACATTATGCAGATCCCTGGAGAAAATACCCAAATTATTGTTTTCTGCCCAATTAACATAGTCAAATGAGATTGTAGTGGTGACACATTTCACTTGCTATCACAGACTCTGACTCTCAGTATGTGGTCACAACACCATATGGGTCATAATTGAATTCAGATGTGTAGCAGCAGGACTTGAACTCTAGACGCCCTTTGACCTTTAAGATCATCTACCTGTGCTGCCACACCTGCGTTTTGCACCTGTTACCCTGACAACAGTCCAGTAACAATAAGATGCGACCATGGAAAGCGTAGGTTCTGCTGTCTGTCAGACTTAGTTTAGCAGTACAAGCTTTTGTTGGAGTCGTCTGCTGAGTGAGTTTGACCATCAGCCAACAAGAGCCCAGAAACCCACAGACTGTGACTGAAAGTGAACAGTGATCAGACACTATCAAAAAGCACAAAAACACCACAAAAGAAACAAAAAATAGTCCATATGACTCATCTTGTGTTTTCCAAGCCCTCCGAAGCCATATGAGACAATTTTAAGTTACTATTAACTAAAACTAAAATAATTTTTTTTTTTAATTATTTAAAAGATCAATTTTTTGTGTTGCATGAAGATCCTCAAGTAGGTAAATGTAAATGGCTTTTTTAGTTTTAGACAGAAAGAGAAAGCGTTCGTTGTTTTTTCTCCATTTTGTATTGATTTTCCCAGAGCGTGAAGGACAGAAATGACGTTGAATGAATGTGTGAACTCTTCAGGGTTGGGTGGCAGAGATCTTTAATTATAAGTTTTAAAGCGTCTCCTCCTCTCTCAGTCTCTGAGTTCATGCAAATGTTTAGTCTGTGATCTGTTGGCCTGTTCTTTGCTAATTAAACAAGACTAAATCATGCTCGTTTAGCCTCTTTAGAGAGCAGAAGTCTCTGTGTGCATTTAAAACTCTTTTAATTCTGCAGAATGTAATACTGAACTTTAACACACACCTCCCCGTTTATCATCTGAAAGCTCTTATTAAATATGATTCACCGCCACAGCCGAGCAAACTCTGTTCAGCTGTTTAAATCTAATTAAAGTGCGTAATGATATTAAATGATCAGATTCGATTACAGTGTGTGTGGATTAAAATAAAAGTGTTTTTAAAACACTCGAGTGCAAGATTTGTTCGGAGGAGCATAATCATGTTGTTCCAAAACCGTATAACTGTTCCTTTTTTGAAACACACAGTTATTGGCAGAATATCGACCTGCTTTCTTTCTTACAGTGGAAAAAGTGTGGAGAGCAATGCTCTGGAGCTCCAAAAACAACAAAACACTCCATAAATGTATAATACACTGGAACAGTTGGTGTAGGAACAGGGCTTTTTTTATTATTATTTTTATTTATTTTTTATTTTTTAAAGATTACAAAGAAATTGCCAGTAACAAACTGAACTGAACATGAATTTCTGAAGTAGAAAAATTTAAATATTATTTTCTTGGAAACTACTGAGTATTTTTAATATCATTGATGCCATTATAGTTTTTTTGTTTAATATTTTGAATGTTTTTATTTTTTATATTTTCTGATTTCTTTTTTTATTTTAGTTAAAGTTTGTCATTTTTCTTAGTTTATGTTTTTAAAAAATGTCTAAATAGTTGTCATTAATTTTATTTTAATTTTAGTTGTAGTTATTTTAGTATATCAAGTTAAACTTAAAGGAAAAAGAGGAAAAAATAATAGAACTGGAATAAAACTATTTTATTATATCTTTACATTTATGGCTTTCTTTGTAATTTTAGTTGAAGTTTTAGTATTTCTTGAATTTTTAGTATTTTTTCAATTGTGTGTGTAGTTTTCATTCAATTTAATTTCATTTTAATTTTAGTTATTTTAGTATATCAAGTTAAACTAAATTGATTTTTAAAAATGAAACAAGAAATGATAAGTAAAACTGGAATAAAATTGTATATTTTATTTTATTATATTTTAAAATGTATAGTTTTCATTGTAATTGTAGTTAAAGTTCTAGTATTTTAATTTAGTTGTAGTTTTTTAGTATTTTAGTATAGCAAGTTAAACTAAATGGAAATTTTACAAGGAAACAGAAGAAAAAAAATATAAAACTGGAATAAAACTATATTTTATTATATCTTTACATTTATAGTTTTCTTTGTAATTTTAGTTAAAGTTTTAGTATGTCTTGTCATTTTTATTATTATTTTTTAAATTATGTGTATATAGTTTTCATTCATTTTCATTTAATTTTACTTTGTTATTTTAGTATATCAAGTTAAACTAAATAGATTTTTAAAAATGAAACAGAAGAAATTATAAGTAAAACTGGAATAAAATTGTATATTTTATTTTATTATATTTTAAATGTATAGTTTTCATTGTAATTTTAGTTAAAGTTCTAGTATTTCTTGTCATTTTTATTAGTTTTTTTTTTTTTTCAAATATGTCTTCATTTTAGTTGTAGTTATTATATTAGTATATCAAGTTAAACTAAATGGAAATTTAAAAATGAAATGTTATTTCATTTCATTATTTCATTAAAGTTTTAGTATGTCTTGTAATTTTTATTATTATTTTTAATTATGTGTGTATAGTTTTCATTAATTTTTAATTTAATTTTACTTTTTAGTGGACATTTAAAAATAAATAAAACTGGAATAATCTATAAAACAATAATCTAAACATATACTAAGAAATAAATAATAAAAAATATACAAATTTCAAATTTCTGTTCATTTTGTTTTCGATCATTTATATATATATATATATGTGTGTGTGTGTGTGTGTGTGTGTATATATATATATATATATATATATGTGTGTGTGTGTGTGTGTGTGTATTTATTAATGAATTTATTTTTTATTTAATTTATGTTTTACTGTAACTCATAAAAGTGTTATATTTTGTGTGAGAGACACAGGCGAATTTAAGCCATTATCAGTAAAAATGAACTAAGATTTGAGAGTTATTGGAGGTTTTTAGCAAATACATTGTAACATTATTTTTCATAAATGCAAATAAAATGATTGGAGTATATTTTACAAGAAAGTACTATTTGTGTCTTTCTGCTTCAAAATATAATGTTGAATTCAATGTTGTTGAATAGAGTGTTTTCTTTTTTAAGTAAATCCTATTACTTTTTTTTTTTAGTGTAGTGATTATAATTTGGATCTGTTCCTCACACAAACTCATAAAAACTTTTGTTTTCATACTTTTATGATGCTTTTTGGCCTTAGCAGCTTCGGTCACCATCCGCTTTCATTGTAAGGATGTGCGCTTGTGAGTGAACGGTGACAGTTTCCATTAAAATATGTGATCTATTCCTTTAATTAAATGCTATAATCTATCTCTCACGCTCTATATGTGACATCAAACAGTTGATCTGATGTCATTACCGCTGACCCAGCAGACGGAGAGAAGCGTTTCTGTGTGTAATCTCGCCCGTCCTGCCGTTAATCGTCTGAGAGATGGTTTTCTGTGAGGAATTACTAATATCTACGTCTGTCTGAATTAAATGCGTTCATCATCTCGTGTGAATGGTGACTGCTGCTGTTAGCGTTTATCTGTAAAGATGAGGACGACTGTCCCGCGTGAGCGTCAGCAGTTATCGTCCACATAGTATACGGGAACAATCGGAGCCTGACGACAGCGGCCTTTAATTACTGCGACAGCTCGACACGTCAGCACCAAAACTCACCTGTCAATCAAACACAGAAGACTAGAAACAGTTTAACCATGATATATGAAATAGTAGTCAAATCATTTTTTGAAATAGCAGACCTGAAGCTTTTAAAAAGTTTGTATGTGTGAACAAAAATATGCAGTTTCCTGCAGATGCTAATATTTATATGGACATAAAGTATGAAATTCTGATTGTAATGTAAATCAGATCTTTGTAACAATAAAGCAGATACGATATAAACGACTTAATATCAGTCCTCACTCTATGTCTCTAATAATATGTCTTAGTAAGATGATATTGAAATACTTAGTTTGATGATCAAAACATAATGCAATGCTATATAAAGATGATTTAGAGATGAACCAATAAACGTTCCTCAGAAAATGAGATTTTAGATGTTTTATGTTTGTTTTTAGATAATAAAGCAAAGCGAAGTTGCTTCAGTGTTCTTGAAAATTACTTTTAATATTAAAGTTGTTCTTACATTTACTTGAGAAAAATCAATTAAGATTTGACATCAGAAAGACACGTGAATCACAAGCTGAAGGTAGATGTTTGTACAATTATAGTAAAAGGCCTTTTACTTGCTTAAAAGTCTAATCTATCTATCAGACGACAGAAGCTTGTGGCAGATTGTGTGTGATGGGTTTTTCAGCAACGTTTTGATCGTATTGATCATTTAGAGGCCTTAGAAATTAATTTATCAAATACGATACAGAGTCAAGTTTATGCTGTAGATATGGAAATCAGTGTAAGTTTGGATGTTAAACATGGTTGGGTTTCTCCCACAGTAGTCTGGTAAATTAAATGTTTGATTTAGAGTTCTTTGAAGTACGTTGTGGAACTAAATTGAACAACTAGTTAATGCAGTGATTTAATTAGAGTCTTCGCTGTAGTTTCTCTCACCCGTCCTGTGATGTCGAGCGAAACCCAACATTATACAGTTCAGAGAACATGCTGTTTAACAGCAGTAGCTTAAAGAGAACCTTACCTCATTAATATTCATGAGCTGAGTTTGGACGATTATTATCATCTCAACCAACACACATGTGAATCGAAGTGTTTCTCCTGGTTAAACAGTTAAAGGAGAAGTCTACTTCCAGAACAACAATTTACAAATAATTTACTCACCTCCTTGTCATCCAAGATGTTCATGTCTTTCTGTCTCCAGTCGTAAAGAAATTATGTTTTTTGAGGAAAACATTTCAGAATTTTTCTTCATATAATGGACTTCGATTGTGCCCCCGATTTTGAACTTCCAAAATGTAGTTTAAATGCAGCTTCAAAAGGCTCTAAACGATCCCAGCCGTGGAAGAAGGGTCTTATCTAGTGAAACGATCTGGCTTTTTTTTCGAAAAATAAAAATTTGTATACTTTCTAAGCACAAAAGCTTGTGTAGCAGGCTCTGGGATGCGCGTTCTTGAATGATTTGTTCATTTTGAATGAATCTTTAACATGACTCAGGAAGAACGAGTCGTCTCGGGGGGTGATTCGTTCAGTCGCGCATGCGCAACATCCTATTAGGTTCTGTACTGGAATTAGTTCACCCGTTTCGAGTCTTCGGGTTTTTTCGAGTCGTTCGTTCATCTTATGGGGCTGTCACGTGATGAATGAACAACTCAAACCTGAAAACTTGTCAGATAAGAGGTGAGGTGAACTAATCATAGACTAAAGACCCAGGTAAACAATGAATTAATCTTTTCTGTTTCTTATAGCATTATAGTTTTGTCTTGTTTGTAGTGTGATCAACGTTTGTGTAAGCAGTAGATGTGTTAGGGAAGTTTCACGTAACTATATTTTACTAAAATGAACAAAATGACTCAAAAAGATTTGTTCATTTTGCTGAACGAGACTCAAAGGTCAGAGTCGGTAAAATGATCCGAACTTCCCATCACTACTATGAATCACGTTTAAGTTCATCGTCTGTGTACTCCGGCTCAAAAAGGTAGAGAATGGCGTAGTCTCCTACAACTTCAGAATCGTCCGACATCGTTGTAGCTAAACTAGCTAAGCGTTGTCTGTAAACAGCGTTTGACTTACTTGCACTTTGTTAGTCCTTTCGCGTTCGCTTTGTAAACGCTGGGTCTGTAGTTCAGTGTGTCCTTTCGACGTGATTCAATAGTATGTAGTGTCGTGAACGCGCATCCCAGAGCCTGTGCTACACGAGATTTTGTGCTTAAAAAGTACAAGTAACTGTGACATTTCTCAGAATTTGCGAATTCATATCTTGAAATTGGCTTTTTTTCTCTGAATTGCTAGTTTATATCTCGAAACTGTAATTTTTTTCTCTGAATTACGAATTTATATCTTGAAATTGACATTTTCTTCTCCGAATTATGAGTTTATATCACAAAATTGTCACTTTTTTGCTTAGAATTACAAGTTTATATCTCGAAATTGTGACATTTTTTTTTTCGAATTACGAGTTTATATTTTGAAATCACGACTTTATTCTCAGAATGATCAATTTATATCTCATAATTGACTTTTTTGAAATTTAGACTGAGAATTGCAGATTTGTATCTCGAAATTGTGACTTTATTTCTCGCAGTTGTGAGTTTGTACCACACAATTCTTTAAAAGAAATTAGAACTGTCAGATAAAGTCACAATAACCTTTTTTAATTTTTTATTCAGTGGCAGAGGCAGACTTCCACAGATTCTGTATGAATAAAAAAATAAAAAATAAAATAAAACATTTTTTTATTTAAGTAGAAAAAAGTAAATGTAGTTTCAGTCCACATCCTTTTTTTATTATTTATTTGTTTATTTGCATTTTCCAGAAAATAAATCACATCTGACCATAATAGCATATTGCATCGTGTCAGAATAGCCCCTCTCATTTCATTGTCTGTATATTTTTGGTTCGAATAAGTAGGGTAATTGCAAATCATCGTCTCTGTCGAAACCTTCAGACATGTTTACGCATCCGGGTTCTACGTCACAACGCCGGTTCCTGCGTCAGCAGCACCACACTCATGCGTTGTGATACTCTCGTGAAATTGTTGAATATAGTTGTTATTTTTGTTTTCTTTGCACACAAAAAGTATTCTTGTAGCTTCATAAAATTACAGTGATGTCACATGGACTATTTTTGATGTCACATGGACTACTACGTGGAAACTACCTTTCTGGACTTTGAACGTGTCAGTTGCATTGCTGTCTATGCAGGATCAGAAAGCTCTCAGGTCTTATGGGTTTGGAACAACATGAGGGTGAGTAACTAATGGCAGAATTTACATTTTTTTGGGTGAACTATCCCTTTAAACTAAATGTTATGATGTTGTTAACTTACTTTAATTGTGAATGTATCATTACACTATTGGTTCATCATGGCCATATTTAATCAGAAAGACAATCTGACCAGAAGTAGATGGATTGCATGTTTGCATAAAGGTGTAGAGTATGTTTCTAGCCACACAGACGCAGCACATTTCTATTTCTAGATTTGTCTTTTTTTCTCTGCTCTCAGATCTGGGTGTTTATCTGAGGAACAAGGACAGCAGTGAGCGTGTGCCTGTGTGTGTGTTATCGGTTTCTATCAGTCAGGTGGCTTATTCTGAAAAGCCATTTCCCTCCTGACACTCGCCAATTTCCAGTTTGCAGCTTTGCGCTGATGTTTGTGGTAATAGAAGTGACATGTTTCTGTCACAAAACTATGACAACACAATTCAGCTGAATTATTGCACTTTAAACACTTCAGCTTGACTCCTGCAGACTTCCACTTTTATATTGAAGTTAAACATGTACTTGTTTTGTGTGGCAAGTATGGTAATATTTAAAGACGCTTTCACTGAGGTCCTCTCCGTAACGGCAGCAGCGCGACTGCACATTCTGCGTGTTCACTGCTGCTCTATTGTTCGGAGGCTTTGTGTTGTGAATTTGGCAGGCGCTGACAGCGAGCTGTGTGTTTGTAATGCTGTCTCTCTCCGGTTAAGCTGCAGCGTGTGGCGTTTCATTAGGGTTTATCTCTGTGTAGGTTAATTACATTACAGGCTCGTGAGAGCGCGTACACAACGCACATCAGTCGCCACGGTAACAAGACTCGTTTTACAACACTTCATGGTGCTTTACTGCACCATCAAAGTCTTTACTGCACTTCCTTTTCTTCATGAAAGTCTTTGTCACATGACTGCGGTCAAACGCACTCATCTGTGCTGTAGAGGTGAAGTGTGTTGTCTGCAAAGCTGCTGTTTCCAGATGGAACAGTAAAAATAAAGAATAATCAGTGTTACACATCTCAGGAAGATGATTTATTGCTGTTTTTTTAGTGGGTTGCAGGAGTTCCACGTTTGGCAACTCTTGTTTTACCTTGTTTTACCAGTTAACACTTATTCTGTGGATTGGTAACTTATGGAAGCTCTTCTGATGCTTTTAAACTGAAAGAGTTTATTTTATTTTATTTTATTTTATTATTTTATTTTATTTTATTTTATTATTTTTTATCGATTGATTTATTTTTTATTTTTTATTTTTATTTTTATTTTTATTTTTTTGTGAGGTCATGGTAATGCTGGAACCTGTTTTAATTTTTTTGTTTTGTTTTGTGGGGTCATGGTGATGCTGGAGCCTATTTTAATTTAATTTAATTTAATTGTATTATTTTTTGTGAGGTCATGGTAATGCTGAAGGCTGTTTTATATTTTATTTTACTTTGGGGGTCATGGTGATGTATTTAATTGTATTTAATTTAATTTTGTTTTTATTTTATTTTTTAGGGTCAAGGTGATGCTGAAGCATTTTTATTATTTTATTTTATTTTATTTTATGTATTTATTGTGGGGTCATGGTGATGCTGAAGCCTTTTATTTTATTTTATTTTATTTTATTTTATTTTATTTTATTTTATTTTATTTTATTTTATTTTATTTTATTTTATTTGTGAGGTCATGGTGATGCTGAATCCTATTTTTATTTTATTTTATATTTTATTTTACTTTGGGGGATCATGGTGATGCTGGAGCCTTTTTTTATTATTATTATATTTTATTTTATTTCATTTATTTTGTGGGGTCATGGTGATGCTGGAGCCTATTTGTATTTAATTTAATTTAATTTAATTTAATTTAATTTAATTTAATTTAATTTAATTTAATTTAATTTTGTTTTGTTTTTATTTTATTTTTTGAGGTCAAGGTGATGCTGAAGCGTTTTTATTATTGTATTTTATTTCATTTTATTTATTTCTTGTGGGGTCATGGTGATGCTGGAGCCTTTTATTATTTAATTTTATTTATTTTATTTTATATATTTTTATTGTATATATATATATATATATATATATATATATATACATACTTTGGTTTGTAAACTATTTGAAGACCATTGGAAAAGCTATAAAATATTAGATTTTTTTGATGATAATTTACCTATTTTCAAACTAGTTAGCAGTGGCCTACATTTCCATCACAATCTCAAATTTTCTTCTCTGTCGTTTTATAGATTTACTGCAGTTGCCGTTTTAACAGTTTCAAAGACTCTCAGTCAGCTGGTTAATCTTCTTTATTAATCTTCTTTATTTCTTCATATAAAATCAACACTTTATTAATGTTTTTTTCCAGTCCAGCGTATTTACTGGCCAAACACACAGAGAGACACATGCTAAAGGTAATCTCCATAATCCTCCCCACTGGCACTGTGTGTTTCTGCTGCTTTATGAATAGTGTAAACCAGAGTTATGATTGCAATACAGACACACACGAGATATGATCCAATGTATCATAGCACAGATATATCAGCAGAATAGAGGAATTACAGTGCTGTGTTATCTGGTTCCTGCTCAGAGGTGTGATTCACACAACTACCAAAATAATCCAACACTCTCAGATATAGAGACACACAGGATTATATAGAGGAGAATGTGTGTGTGTGTGTGTGTGTGTGTGTGTTATAGTGCTGTAAGACTGAATATAGACCAAAAAAACAAGACTTCGCATTCAAAATTAAATCGCTTCCTTTGCAGTCAGTAGAGTTGTTGCTTCAGGTTCAGCTGACAGATGCCCTGTTTTAAATCATCTTTTAAAAAATAAAATAAATGCGTTTCTTTGTTGTTGTTTTTTTTGCCAATTTTGTTATATATTTAAAACAACTCCTTGCAGCTTGTGATGTTTCTGGCTTACTAACCATCTTTTATTTCTAGCTGTGAAGTCAAAGTTTTTTTGTTTTTTTTTTAATTTTCCATTTTCCATTTTAAAAGCTTAAGTAATTTTGTTGTGTGATTTTTGTAGTTTTCAGTAGATAAAAACTTCTGCCACCTCAATATATGAATAGATGAACACATAAACATAATCTCTAGGACTGTTTTGGCGGTCATATCATAACAGAAACTTCATATCATAAAAGAGGTCTTCACAGCAACCTGTCAAAATAAATGTTTGTTTTAACTTGTTTGTTTAACTTTGTTTTAAAGAATTTTTATTTAAGATAAGTAGGTTTGTGGGGAAGCATGACTTTTTATTTTATTTTATTTTATTTTATTTTATTTTATTTTATTTTATTTTATTTTATTTTATTTTATTTTATTTGTTTTATCCATTTTCCAAACTACTTGTCCTGTGGAGGGTCATGGGGGTGTTGGAGCCTTTATTTATTTATTTATTTATTTATTTATTTATTTATTTATTTATTTATTTATTTTATTTAATTTATTTATTTATTTATTCATTCTTTCATGGTGATGCCCGAGCCTGTGGAGGGGTATGGGGATGTTGGAGCCTTTATTTTTTATTTTATTTTGGTTTAGTTTAGTTTAGTTTAGTTTAATTTAGTTTAGTTTATTATTTTAATTTTAATTTTAAATAATAAATAATTTTAATTTAATTTAATTTAAATAATACTTGTCCTATGGGGGGTCATGAGGATGTTGAAACATTTTTTTTTATTATTATTTTATTTTATTTTTATTATTATTATGTATAATAATATGTATAATAATATATTATTATTATTATTATTATTATTATTATTTTGATTTATCCATTTTATTTATTTTATTGTTTTTTTTTTTTTGGGGGGGTCATCGTGATTCTGGAGCCTTTTATTTTATTATTATATTTTTGAAATTTAAAAAAAAGGGAAAAAAATGTATTTCTGAAAAAAATATGATATTATTATTTCTGAATAAAATTATATATATATAATATTTCAGTTAATTAGAGATGTTTTTGGTTATTAAAATGTAATTAAACCATTAAAGTTGTATCCAGAAAAAAAAAAAAAAAAAAAAAAACCTGAATTAGGGAGGGAAAACAACGTATTTCATAGAGCAATACAAATATCGTTTTTGTTAAACCATTACTAAATCACTATTAAATTGTGTAAGTTTCATGATTTCAGTTAATTAGACATACTTTTTGATTCATATTTTTTGATAGATAGATGATTGGCATGTGAGATACTTCCTGTGTAGACAGGATGTTAGCGTTATTTTTCTAATTTCTCTGTAGTTCAGTTCTGCCTTATTTTTTTGTGGTAAAACATCCAAATGTCAATTAATTCACAGAGAGTCACGTGACCTTATTCCACATCGAGGAAACGACATAATTTTATTCATGTAGTTCATTTGGAGCAATTCTCTGAAACAAGCCCCCATTACGGCAAAAACTCACATTCTCATTACAGTGAAAGTGTCAAACAGCCGCCCTACGGCGCTTTTCAATTCCTCCTTGTGAATTCAGACATGTCGATTCAGATGAGAATTAATTTAACACGCGACCTCGATGTTTGTCAGAAACACTTGCTTATTCGGCCTGGAATATTCTCCTGGGCTTTGGAGAAAATCACTGACATTTCCGACTCAGCCGGCAATAAAATCACAGACTAGCGGCTGTAAGTGCTGAAATTACCTTAAACCCTCACAAAAAACAATTACCATCTGAATAAAGCCCTTGATTTTATTCCACTGAGGTTTTCCTGCTGTTTCAATCACTCACACGATTTGTAATAACAGAAGAATCACAAATGAGATCTTTCATATCTATTTCTTCTACAGATGTCAGTATGCGCTCAAACATGGTTTCAGCAGCTCTACATTCAATTTATAGCTCTGGACTCTAATTAGACAACTGATTACTCATTTAGGTCTGAAATTTTAGGTGAAACACACATTTTATTGACAGTAAAAGTGAATTCCATTAAGTTTCCTGAGCAACTTTCTTGAACTTTTGAGTAATGAAATGTTGTTCTGGTTTCTGGCCTGTGTCTGTTCAGTCTGTCTGTAGGGGACTGTAATTGTTTCTTTGTAAATCAGTTTGTAAACAGAAATGAAGAGCTGAATGTAATCAGAGCTTCCTCAGTGTGTGTGTGTGTGTGTCTGAGTCTCCTGCACGACTATTGTGAAGTCAGACAGATAAACGTATCATCAGCACACAGTCATGCTCATTTAATTGTGTGTTTGTGTGTTTCTGTAGGCTGCACTGATGCTGATTTGAGAAGTTTAGCATCCAGACTCAAAGACTGGTTCGGGGTTTTGCACACGGACGCCAACAGAGACCTGAAGAGCAGCACGAGCGACGCTGCACAAGGACGTAAGTGTTTTACAGTGGTACAAATGTGTTCAGAGCTCAGTCACAACCGCTTTATTAATGCTTTTCTGTCCACTGTATCTTATTTATTATTATTTTACTTATTTATTTTACTTGAAAGACCCAATATATCACCTGATGTACTACTGCCAATTTCTGTGAAAGTCTGCAGAGTCTGCGGATATTCTGTCGTATCTGAAATCAACTGAGAAAATTCTCAGTTCTCAAATATGTGAAGATCTGATACTTTCCACAGAATTTGTAGTAGTATGCATGAATGTTATGTTTACTGTGTCATATTTATTGGTTTCAAGTAAAATAAAAAAGTAAATAAAATTAGAAACTAGCTTTTTTGGCAGCTAACTGAAAAGCTGAAGTACTAAAAAAAAGAACATATTACTGTAGTAGTAACAATAAAAATAATAATAATAAAAGTAAATAAGTAAATTAATGAATAAATAAATAAATAAATTATTTTAATTCACTCAGTTATTTATATTTATATTTATATTTATATTTATATTTATATTTATATTTATATTTATATTTATATTTATATTTATATTTATTGGTTTCAACCAGTAAAATAAATAGATAAGAAAATTAATAATGTTGCCAACTAAAAAGCTGAAGTACTTAAAAAGAACATAAAATTACTCTAGTTGTAATAATAATAATAATAATAATAATAAACAATAATAAAAAAAGTGAATTAATGAATGAATAAACAAACAAACAAACAAATAAATAATCATTTTAATTCACCCTTCACTCAGTTCAGTATTTGTATTTATTGTATTATATATTTATTGGTTTCAACCAGTAAGATAAATCAGTTAAGGAAACATAATATTACTGTAATAATAATAATAATAATAAAAGTAAATAAGTGAATGAATGAATAACTACAGTAAGGAAATTAATTAATTAATTAATTCACCCTTCACTATTTATATATTTAAATTTATTCTGTTACATTTATTGGTTTCAACCAGCAAAATAAATAAGTAAAGAAAACATAATATTTCTGTAATAATAATAATAATAATAATAATAGTAAATAAGTTAATGAATGAATAAGTACAGTAAGAAAATAATAAACAAATAAATAAATTTAATTCACCCTTCACTATTTATATATTTACATTTATTTTGTTATATTTATTGGTTTCAGCAAGTAAAATAAATAAGTAAAGAAAGCATAATATTACTGTAATAATATAACAATTATATTATCACAGTATTATAATTATTATTAATAATAATAATAATAATAATAAAGTGAATGAATAAGGAAGTAAGGAAGTAAGTAAGTAAATAAATAACTAAATAAATTTTAATTCACCCTTCACTCAGTTCTATATTTATATATTTACATTTATTGTGTTATATTTACTGGCTTTATCTGGTAAAATAAATGTAAAATAAAAAAGAAAAGAAAAGAAAAAAGTAGATTTTATAATGCATACAAGTGAATTAAAATCATTATATTATTATTCTTATTACAGAAATGTTATATTTATTTGCCACTTTTATTTAATTTTATTTGTTTTGTTTCATTTCGTTTGAACTTTATATTTTGCTGTATAGCTTTGTTTTTATATTAGTTTTAGTAGAATTATTACTTTAGCTTAAACTTGTTTCAGTTTATTGCCAAATTAACATTTCTAATTTTCCAAAACATATTATTTATAATTATTTGACTTTTATTTATTATTTACCCTGTTAAAACCAGTAAATATAACACAAAGAACAGTGAATTAAAAAGATTATTATTATTATTATTATTATTATTATTATTAAGTTTGCCTAATATGTCTGTCTAACAGTGTGAACCTGACCGTCCCGCTCTCTCTCTCTTTCTTTCTGTCCTTTAGGTTTTGACACCAGCATTTTGCCCATCTGTAAAGATTCTCTGGGGTGGATGTTCAACAAGCTGGACATGAACTACGACCTTCTGCTCGACCAATCGGAGCTCAGCGCCATTTACCTCGACAAATACGAGCTGTGCATGCGGCCGCTGTTCAACTCCTGCGACTCCTTCAAAGATGGAAAGCTGTCCAACAACGAGTGGTGCTACTGTTTTCAGAAACCTGATGGTGAGTTTGGAAAAAAATGACATAATGTACATTATATTTGGGAACATTTTGCAGTGGGAGCAAGTCATAAATCAAAATAGAAAAGTCACAGATGCTAGAAACTGTTTTAAATGTGTTTCTCCAGGCATGCCGTGTCAGAACGAGATGAACAGGATTCATTCTCAGAGCCGAAGGAAGACTCTGATAGGTGGGTGGGTTTGATGAACAGCTGTTAGCCCCTCCTGAATTTCTCTTGACCAATCAGCATCAATAATCCTGCATGAAATGACTTGTAATTCTGTGTGTGTGTCTGTAGGGGCGTATGTGCCACGCTGTACCGAGGACGGGTATTTCAAGGCCACTCAGTGTCACGGCAGCACCGGGCAGTGCTGGTGTGTTGACAAATACGGCAACGAGATCGCAGGATCCCGCAGACAGGGAAACCCTACCTGTGGTACAGACACTAAAACACACACTATCACACACACAGCCTAACCTGTACTTCACACACCAGTCTTCTTTTAGCACTATCTATATACTTTTAGAGTATGTATTACTGTTTTAACTGAGCTTTTATTTTTATATTTTTTAAGCTTTTTTTTTTTTATTTGTATTAGTAAGTTTGTTGCATGTTTTTGCCTTATTTGAATTACTTAAATTTTAATGGTTTAAATTTTTTATTTTTATTGTGTTTGTAATTTTTTGATTTATTTCAGCTTTACTTCAGTTACTAAAATTATGGAACACTAGTTTACATAATTTTATTATGTGTATATTTTTATATAGCTTTAGTTTGTTTTCATTTCAGTCTTAGATTTAATAATTGTAGTACTTCAGCTAATTTAATGTAGCTGCCAAGGCAACATTTCTAATTTGCATTTCAATTTTCAACATTGCTTGTTTCAGTTTACATTTTATTTATTTATTTAAGCTTTATGTGTTTTAATGGCTTTTAATGATTTTTAATGGTTTAAATTTCAGGGTTTTTGTGTGTGTGTGTGTGATTTTTTGTCATTTTTATAGTACTTTTTATTTTTTATATTTCTATAGATTTTATGTGCTTTTTATTTCAGCTTCACTTTTAGTAATTTTAGTACTTTAACTCATTTGATTTGCCATGGAAACATTTGTAATTTTCATTTCAGTTTTTAATATTTCTTGTTTCACTTTATTTATTTAGTTAGGTTTTTTTTTATTATTATTATTATTATTATTTTAGCTTTATGTGTTTTAATCATTTCTAATGGTTTAAATTTTAGGGTTTTTTTTTTGTTGTGGTTGTTGTCTGATTTTGTCATTTCTTTGTAGTGCTTCTTATTTTTTATATTTCTATAGATTTAATTTGCTTTTTATTTCAGTTTCACTGAAATATATAATAAATAGTAAATAGTAACTTTAGTACTTCAACTCATTTCATTTAGTTGCCAAGGCAACATTTCTAATTTCCATTTAAATTTTCAATATTTATTGTTTCAGTTTACATTTTTAATCTGACATTTATTTATTTATTAATTATTTGTTTACATTTTTGCTTTATTTGAATGACTGAAAATAATTTTAATGGTTTAAATTTTTTGTATTTTTGATGTGTGATTTTGTCATTTTTATAGTATTTTTTTTTTTTTAACATTTCTATAGATTTACTTTGCTTTTTATTTCAGTTTCACTTTTTAATCATTTTAATACTTCAACTCATTTCATTCAGTTGCCAAGGCAACATTTCTCATTTTCATTTTAATTTTCAATATTTATTGTATCAGTTTACATTTTTAATCTGACATTTATTTATTTATTTATTTGTTTGTTTGTTTGTTTAAATTTAGTTTTTATTCGAATTACTGAAAATTATTTTAATGGTTTAAATTTTAGTATTTTTTGTTGTGTAATTTTGCCATTTTTATTGTACTTTTAATTTTTTATATTTTTATAGATTTAATTTGTTTTCATTTCAGTACTTCAGCATATTTTCAAGTTAATTTTCATCTGATGTTTACATTTTATTTTAACTTTATTTCAGTTACTGAAAATCATTTTGAATAGCTTAAATTTGAGCAGATGATAGGTAGATAGATAGATTGATTGATTGATTTAGATTTATTTCAGCTTTATTTCAGTTACTAAAATTACTGAACACTAGTTTTAATCATTTTATTATGTGCATTATTGTGTATATTTTCTATAGCTTTAATTTGTTTTTATTTCAGTCTTCATTTTAGCCATTTTTGTACTTGCCAAGGCAGCATTTCTATTTTTCATTTAAGTTTTTTTTTTCAAGTTGAAGTTTTTCATCCAAAATTTACATTTGATTTTATTTCAGCATATTTTGAAAACGCCTCTAATAGTTTGAGATTTTGTTAACAATAACACTGATATATACACACATTTTGATTCCTGCAGCAAACTCCAGATACGTGTGTGTGTGTGTGTTTCTGACATCTGAAGCTACATTATTCACCAGTGTTTCTGGAGTTCTCTGTCAAAATGTATAAAATATCATATTTTATATATAATAAATGATCTTCCTCAGAACACAGACGCACACCCACTATCTATCCACCTGACACCTTCCCTTTTATGTGCCTCTGTGTTTGTGTGTAGAGGAGGATCAGGAGACATCTGGAGATTTCGGCAGCGGCGGCGGCGCCGTGATTCTACTGGACGATCAGGAGGAGGAGTCTCCGCAGCGTGGGCGGGGCCGGCAGAAAGAGAGGCGGGGTCGACTCCACCCCCGCGGGGCGATCGAGGACGACGAAGACGGAGAGGACGACGAGATGGGCTACGTCTGGTAGCTCCGCCCACCCATCTTCCGCTAACTAACCAGGGACCCATGTTAAAATGCACAGTTCTGAAGCCATTCCAGCTCCGCCCCCTCAGACACGCCCCCTTCTTCTCATCCTGGACCTAAACTTGTCCTTCTCATTCTGTCTTTCTCTCTTTCCTCAGCCGCCTCTTCATGTTCTGTCCTCTGTTTTCCCTCGTTCAAACACTCCTGGATCGCTCTCTTGCGTATTCTAGACCGGTTCTAGACGGTAGACGTGCATGATGAGATTGTTCAGCATTTCGGGGGCTATCTAACTAGTTCTTTTCAAAGGGTTCGTTCTCAGTGGTGATATGCATGAACGCCACTGCTGAATGCAGGAGACGACGTCTGAGACCTTCGAGGGCGAGGATCAGGTGGGCTTAAGCCAAACGTGCACTACAAGACCCAAGCTCATCGCGCTTTCATGTTTTAAATCTGCCACATGAGGCTGCCGATCGTAGCGAACTTGATGTTCGCTATGTGTGAGACACATTACAACTAGTCACAGATGCTACAGTGCTAGTTAACATCTGAATCTGATGTAATGAGATTGATTGGTTTTTATTTTATTTTCTGCTGCATGTGAAAATGACCTAAAGCCCTTCCTTTTGTGTGAATGTGTTTGTGTGGGAATGAGAGAGGGTTGATCTTGTAACTGATGCATGTAGACTGTGATTAGTTGGGTATAATGTGCACAAAAACAAAAAGCGGTGTAAATGTGCACAGAGCGCTGAGCTTCAGTCGGGTGTGTGCGCTTGACTTTATGCTGCTTTCACGTCAATTCAGAATTACTGTAATTATAAGTAGCAAATCCCATGCATGTGATTGTGAACTTACAGTTGAACTTGCAAAAATGCTGTTCCTCCTCAGTTTTTTTTATCTTGTTTAATAGTACAAATTTTATTTCAGTTAGTTGTAAAGACAACATATTTGGTTTTTCATCAAGTGTTAATATTTTATTTTATTTCAGCTTAATTTAAATTACTGAAAATTATTATAGTAATTTTGTCATGTGCTATCATTATTTTTTTTTAGAATAAATTTTTACATTTTAAAATCAATGGGTAATTAATATTATTAAATAATATTATGTAATATGATTTATTTAATTTTTAGTGATTTTAGTACTTTAACGTTTAAATTTATTTCAGTTAGTTGCCAAAACAACATTTCTAGTTTAAATTTGATGTTATTTCAGCTTTATTTAAATTACTGAAAATTAATTCTTAGTTTTAGTAATTTTGTCATGTGTTTTTAGCATTTTTATTTTTTTAAATTAATTTTGAAATGTTAAAATCAATGGATAATTAATATTATTAAATAATATTATATATGATTTATTTCCTTTTTTTTTTTTAGTGGTTTTAGTACTTTAAATTTATTTCATTTAGTTGCCAAAACAACATTTCTAGTTTTCATCAAGTATTTATATTTAATTTAAATTACTGAACATTATTTCTAAATGTTTTATCATGTGTTTTTATCTTTTTTTTTTTTTTTTTTTTTTTTTTTAGATTTTAAAACCAATGGATAGTTAATATTATGAAATAAGATTCTATAATATAATATATTTCTATACAGCTTTTTTTTTTTTTAGTGGTTTTAGTACTTTCTTAGCACGTTTTAATTTATTTCAGTTAGTTGCCAAGGCAGCTTTTCTAATTTTAATTGACTTGACATGCAGAATGACGTAAGATAATGAATTTATGCATAAAAGAACAAATATCTGCCAGTGGGGTCAGAAAAATACTTGACTTCAAGATTATTTTTCTGACCTTACTTGCAGATATTTGTTCTTCTTTTAAGCATAAACTCACTTAATTTTACTGCATTTCTCTGAAAACCAGTCTTACAGAACAAATATCTGCAAATGGGGTCAGAAAAATCATCTTGTGAATTTATTTTTGACCCCATTAACAGATACGTGCTCTTGTTTTAAGCATAAACTTCTAAAGCTTTTAAAATCTAAGCAAGACTTAATATCTTAAGTCATTTTGAATTTGGAGTAAATCTCAAGGAAAAATACTGAGGAAGAACAGCATTTTTTGCAGTGTTGACATCATGTAAAACAGCCAAAATGACAAGAGTTATTTGACTGCCTGTTTGATATGATCTTATTTTATCGCAGGCAGTATCGCCTGGAGCGTTGCCTTTGTTTCACAATATTTTCCACAAGAATTTGAGCATAAATTCATGTATTTACTCTCACGGATGCCACAGTAGAAAAATAACATCTGTGTCTAAGCATGTGAACAGAATCTGGTAATTGCAGTAATTCCGACACGATGTGAGCGCAGCGCCGGCCGCGAGCCTGATATTATCGTTTGTTTGTTGTTTTCAGCTGATGATTTACTTTCAAAGTCCTTCATTCTGTTTTGTTCTGTTTTTCTTTCACCGACTCGCAGTGTTTAAGTGGATCGTGACCTTTGCGTCGGCTCTCTGTGCGATACGTTCGCTGAAGCTCGAGAGTTTCGGCTTGACAGAATTCAGAAGCGATCAAACGGCTCGTCACCCTGACCTTTTCAAACCATTACAGAGCGCTTCGAAAAACAGAAGGCGAATGAAACAGCGTGACGGCTGTCGGCAGATGAATTTGCCGTCGTTAGCGCATCCGTGAGACTCTGGGCCCTGGAGTCACGTCGGCCTCGAATCCCCACCTCATTCTGCATTCGTCATTTGATCAAAATAGTCTGATCCGACCCGATGTGTCAAGCTTAAACAATTTTATAAGCACACGTGAGGTTCGTATGGCTGAATCGAGGCCTTCTGACAGGCATCACGTCCTCCGCTTGCTGTTTTCTGATTTTGATTTGCATACAGTTCTGAGTTTCTCATTTTTTGCCGACCTCACTCGCTCAGCAATCACCCACTCGGCTCCTATAGAGAAGGAGCCGGATCGGATGATCCACGATCGTCAAACACCGCAGAAGAGTTTAGTGCTGATATCAGATCACAGCAGCTTAGTTCTGTTCCTATGACTGTATTCACACACTCGTTTCTCATCTTTCTGACACGTCTTTTCTCGCTCATGTCAGCGGTGAGTTCTCCGCAGAAGGAGACGTCTCGCTCAGTGATCATAGACACCACTGCAGATGGATTATACAAGGCGTTTCGCGCCCAGAGGGGAAGTTTCTGGGTGCTCCTGAGGGATTGTGGGTAACAGAGGAACGAACTGATGGGCTTATGGCTTCCTAACACCTATTTATTCTCTACTTTTTTCTTGTGTTTGTCACTGCACCTTTTCAATGTTATCTATAACATTTGTGACATGGACCACAAAACCAGTCTTGAGTAGCACAGGTATATTTGTAGCAATAGTCAACAATACACTAAATGGGTCAAAAGGATGTTTTTTTCCTTTTATGCCAAAAATCATTAGGATATTAAGTACAAATCATGTTCCGTGAGGATGTTTTGTACATTTCCTACTGTAAATTAATTTTTGGTTAGTAATATTGCTAAGAACTTCATCTGCACAACTTTAAAGGCGCTTTTTTGTCAGTATTTTGATTTTTTTCACCCTCAGATTCCAGATTTTCAAGTAGTTGTATCACGGCCAAATATCCTAACAAACCATACATCAATGGAAAGCTTATTTATTCAGCTTTTGGATGATGTGTAAATCTCATTTTCAAAAAATTGACCCTTATGACTGGTTTTGTGGTTCTGGGTCATATTTATTAGATCAAAAGGAGTAAATAATCAGACAAACATTATTTACTATCCCTGATGTTATTCCAAACCTGTATGAACAGGTTTTTGAAGCATGTTTTCACTATGTTTATACATTACAGACTAAACAAAATGACAAAACGACATAAAACATACACTCTTAAAATGAAAGAGTCTTTACTGGCATCAGTGGTTCTGTGAAGAACCTTTATAAAGAAAGTTTCTTTATAGCGGAAAAGGGTTCAAGAACTTTTCATTAAAAAGGAACTGCATTTCTATGGCATTTAAGAAATGCATCTCTAAAATCTCAATTGTATTTTATTAAATATGTTTAAAACATGACATATGACAATAGACGCCATTGGTTTTCATGTAATTAAAGAGATTTGAGAGTGGTGGGAAGACAAAATCATGCAGGTTTGGAAAAACACAAGGGTTTTTTTCTTTGGATACCCTAAAATAGGGCTACACGATTTGAGAGGATTTTTAAAATTTAATTTAATTTAATTTATTATTAATAATAATAAATAAAATTAAATATTAAATAACATGTGACCCAGGACCACAAAACCTTAAGTTAAGACCACAAAAGTCTTAAGGGTCTGTTTTTTAAAATTGAGATCATCTGCTTTTCTGATCTAATCTGGAATCTGAGGGTGCAAAAAATCGAAATACTGAGAAATCTCGGTGTAAATGGGTCCTGTTATGCTCTTTTACAAAGTCTTGATTTTGTTTTGGGGGTGTACTAGAACATTCTTTCATCCTTGGTGCTTCGAAAAACGCATTTTTCACATAATTTACATTATTACAATACCTTTCTCCCCAGCCTGGCACAAATGCCTCGATTAATTCCGGGTCTGATGACGCCCCGCCTTCTGAAAAACTAAATGTGTTGTGATTGGTTAATGCATTCTGATTGGCGAACAGCTTAGACAGTGTTTCAGTACTGCCACGCCCCTTGCCAAAGCAGCAAGTTCCGTTTTAAGTTACATTCAGTTTTGATATATTTACGGTATGAAATTTACAAAATATCTTCATGGAACATGATCTTTACTTAATATCCTAATGATGTTTGGCACAAAAGAAAAATCGATAATTTTGACCCATACCATTTTTGGCTATTGCTGCAAATATAGCAGTGCTACTTAAGACGAGTTTTGTGGTCCAGGGTCACATTTATATATACATTTTACTTAAACCACAGCCTTTTTTATTTAAACTAAGCCATATTGTGATTTTGGTTTGATTAATCCTGCAGCCCTATCCTAGAATATAAGCATCAAGCCACAGGTAGTCCATCTTTCTTTCATTCTGACTCTCTTTCTCTCTCTCTCTGTCTATCGATCACATTCTCAGATGGAATCAGTTGTTATCATGATAAGCTGAGAGCATCACACGCACACGCACACACACATACACATACACACACACACACACCTCGTATCTGATCTCTGCAGAACTGCATCATGGACTTCTGATAACGATGACCTTTGACCTTTGAGGTGACCTCTCCCCTCCTCTAGTGCTGCTGTGTGTCTGATGCCTGGCCTGCAACTGTAAACTCCCCCCAGCCCGTCCCGCCCACTTCCTGTCCCGCCTCTGCCTGCTTCGCTCCTGTACAAAGGTGCAATAAAAGCTTCGTCATGATGTTTTCACATATTTTACCGCATATACACAGGTGATCCGACCGCTCACACCTGCAGCTACAGATGAAACAGTCGATGGCCATATTTGCAAGAGTTTCCTTTGTTAATTCTCTATATTTTTTACTCTGTAAAGACAATAATTAATGTGTAAAAAACAAGAAAAATGCTGAATGTTCAACTGGAGATGTAATTAATGACGTCATGTGGCTTCGTCCATTTGCCTTGCCTGAGTCTGGATGTGTAAAATCCCTCCTGTGCTCCTGAGTTCAGTGTACAGACCCTCCTCTCGCGATCTGTCCGTCTCTCTGTCTGTCTGTCTGTCTCTCTTTTTCCACCGTCACAGTGCCGCTGTTCAAACCGGTGTTCAATCTGACCCAGGATGGGTTTTCAACAGCCAAAACTGATAACTAGGTGGCTAAACCACTTCAAAACAGGACAGTTTTGAATTCACCACCCATGTGGTCATTGGTCTGTGATCTCAAATTTCAGCTGTTTAATCGCCACTTCTGGGTCAGATGTGAAAAGTGAACCTGCTGGTTTTGATTGAGTAACATCAGATGTGTTTCAGACTCCCTGGCCGAACACCGGCACCGCTTCGGTGGTTTCTCTCTGTTCTTGTGTTTTCCCATCATTTTCCCCTCCTGATCGAGAGTCCCAGTGGAATGTTCTTGTTCTGGGCTGATTTGTTTGCTCTGTTTGGTACGTTTTGTTTCTCTTTCTTTTTTTCTCTCTCTCTCTCTACCTTTTTTTATTTTTAGTTTTAGCTGTAAAATGGTTCCTTGAGAAATTGTTTGTCTGAATAAAACTGGAGTTTGTCCTCGTCCAGTTCTTCTCCATTTGTGAAGCTCTTTTCTGCTTGCGCGTCTCTGTTCGAAACTGGTCGCTGTGATTCTGCACAAGGTTTGAGAACTGATTCCTAAGAGTTGAACAGTTTTCATTGTGTTTGGTTCCATTAGCAGTGTTTGAACATCTGAAATCTATCAACAAATATTTGTGTATTTAAAGTCACGTTCAGACCGAAGTAGCAGCAAATCATTTCTTGATGTAAATCCAAGTGTAACAGATTTTTGAAAAAGAAAAAAATGTAGGGTGAAACCAAGTTTTGTGCATCACTTGTTGACTGGATGTTGATGGATGAGATGCGCTGTGGCACTCAAAAGTGAAGACAGATTAAAATGAGTTTGCAAGGATGAGTTTTAAGTGAAATAAATGATTGGAGAAGCCATAATTTCAGCTTTATAGCTCATAATTTCAACCTTTTTGTCTCATAATTGAAACAACTGTTTAATCTCAAAATTTTTACTTAACTTTTCATAATTTCAACTTTATATCTCATAACTTGTTTGTCTCATGATTTCAACTTTTTTATGTTACAATTTTGACTTAGCATTTCATAATTTCAACTTTTTATCATATTTTTTTCATTATTATCTCTTAATTTTAACTTTTTATCTCACAAATTTTGACTTAACATTTCATAATTTTGACTTTATCTCAGAATTTTAACCTTTATATCTCATAATTTTAATCTCTTTGTCTCATAATTTCAGATTTTTATCTCATAATTTTGTCTTTATATCTCATAGTTTTAACCTGTTTGTTTCATAATTTCATAACATTTCCTAATTTTAACTTTATATCTTATAATTGTCTCATATCTCATAATTTTGCCTTTATATCTCATAGTTTCAACCTGTTTGTTTCATAATTTCAACTTTTATCTCACAATTTTAACTTAACATTTCCTAATTTCAACTTTATATCTCATAATTGTTTCATAATTATCTCATAATTTCAATCTTTTTATCTCATATTTTCGCCTTTATATCTCAAAAATTCAACATGTCTCATAATTTAAAATTTTTCTTACAATTTTGACTTAACATATAATTAAAAAATTTTATCATAATTTTAACCTCTATATCTTATAATTTCAACCATTTTATCTCATAATTTTGCCTTTATATCTCATAGTTTCAATCAGTTTGTCTCATAATTTCAACTTTTTATGTCACAATTTTGACTTAATATTTCCTAATTTCAACTTTATATCTCATAATTGTCTCATAATTATTTAATAATTTCAATCTTTTTATCTCATATTTTCGCTATTATCTCATAATTTCAACTTTTTATCTCACAATTTTGACTTAACATTTCATAATTTCGACTTTATCTCACAATTTTAACCTTTATGTCTCTTAATTTTAACTTTTTATCTCACAATTTTGACTTAACTTTTCATATTTTCTACTTTATATCTCATAATTGTAACCTTTATAGCTTATAATATCAGCCTTTATATCTCATAGTTTCAACCTGCTTGTCTCATAATTTACATTTTTTTCTCACAGTTTTGACTTAACATTTCATAGTTTCAACTTTATATCATTTTAACCATTATATCTCATAATTTCAACATTTTTATCTCAAAATTTTACCTTATAGCTCATAATTTCAACCTTTTTAACTTCTTATCTCACAATTTTGACTTAATATTTCTTAATTTCAACCTCTTCATCTCAGAATTTTCACTTAATATTGACTTAACATTTCATAAATGTAACTTAATATCTCATAACTCTAACATTTATATCTCATAATTTTAACCTTTATATCTTATAGTTTCAGTCTTTTATCTTATAATTTCAACCTCTGTCTCATAATGAAATTTTTTTTATCTCAAAATTCATTTTTTTATATCAAAATTTATTATTTTGAACATTTCATCATTAAAATTTTTTTATCATAATTTTAACCCTTTATAGCTCAAAATTTCAACCACTTTGTCTCATAATTTAAATTTTTTATCTCACAATTTTTTACTTAACATTTCCTAATTCCAACTTTATATCTTATTTTTTTCATAATAATTTCAAAATTTCAACCTATTTATCTCATAATTTCACCTTTATATCTCATAATTTCAACCTCTTTGTCTCATAATTTCAACTTTTCTCACAATATTGACTTGACATTTCATAATTTCAACCTTTTTTATAATAATTTTAACCTTTATATCTCATAATTTCAGCCTTTTTCCTCATACTTTCGCCCGTTACAACTTAAAATTTCAACTTTTTATCTTACAATTTCAACCTTTATGTCTCATAATTTAAACTTTTTATCCCACAATTTTGGCATAACATTTAATCTCTACATTTTTATCTTAACATTTTGCCTTTATATCTCATAATTTCAACCTCTAACTTCTTATCTCACAATTTTGACCTAACATTTCATAATTTCAACCTCTTTGACTTTTAACTTTATGTCCCAAAATTTTGACTTAACATTTCATAAATGTAACTTTATATCTCATAATTCTAACATTTATATCTCATAATTTCAACCTTTTTTATCTCATAATTTCGCCTTTCTATTATTTTGATTTAGTATTTCATAATTTCCACTATTGTTTCATTCAAGTTGGATGAATGACTGGAAAAGTCATCATTTCAACTTTTTATCTTTGATTTTTTACTTAGTAATTTTTTATCTTTTTCGACTTGGTACTTCATAATTTATTACATTTTGATTGAACATTTATGATGGCAAACTTTTTGCACAGATAAATTGTACATAGGATCTATAACAGGCATTTAGAAAATACATAGGTTGAATATTTATTTCATGCTAACTTTTATCACGGTCACAGCTCAGATCAGTATTTATCAAGTTTCTCTGCTGGGACATTTACTGCAGAGCAGATTGAAATATAGCTCTCATCTAGAAAAATACAATCCGTCCACCGTAACGCCGCAACCTTAATATCATCAATGATCTCCATGTATTGATTGATGTCTGAGACACTATTTCCCATAGATACGCCTTCAGAACGGCACGCTCACGAGCCGCACGCATCCGTCAAAGCTAACGATCTCCGGCGGACACGGCAGATGCTGTTCCTTTGTCTTCATTTGATAAGCCTTATTCACCCATTGATTTCATAAGACCCGATTTATACGCTTTAATTCATTAGGCCGGCAGAAAAATCCATTATTTTGTCAGTCACTCTTCCTAAACGCGTCTGTGTCGCCCACTCGTTCTCTCGTACGCGCCTCTCTCTCGCCTCGCTCCATTTAGGACGTGCTAACCGATATGGTTTCAGTGGGATTCTAGAACATTCCTCTTGTTCCAGAAATCTTTATTGAAGTGGGATCTCCTCACTCTCGGCTCCTCACCTCCGATAAAAGCAATTTCGAGCTGAAGGCGGCCGTGGAGTTTATTTACAGACCGTAACGTGGGAATTTGCACCATCTGGACTCCTTAAAATACCTGCATTCAACATGTCAATTTGTCCCCTTTCAGAGTCCATCAGAAAACAACAGAGATGTTTCAGAGGTCTCCAGAGGGATTGTGGGTAGCCGCAACATATGCCAGAACGTGTGTTCCCTCTATGAGTGAGACAGCAATTAGCATCAGTCTGTTATAGCCCCATGTTATGGGCCAATATGACGGGGAATCAGATTTGATTAATAGAATAGATTATAGATTTTTGTTTTTCTTCCAATTTTGTGTCCCACTTCCACTGTTTTGGTAAATCAGAATTTTGATGTAAATCATAACTATGGCAAAAATGGACTGCTTATATAACTTTTTATCTCGTCATTTTAAAAATCTATTCATTTTGACTTAGTATTTCATCATTTCAACTTTATATCCTATCATTTTAATTTAGTATTTATCTATTTATCTCATAATTTTGACTTTTTGCCTCATAATTTCAATGTAGTGTTTCATATTTTCAGTTTATCTCATAAATTTGAATTTTTATATCACAAATGTCATATTTTCACTTTATCTCATAATTGAATTTTATCTCAATTTCAACTCACAGTAGTATTTCATGTCAACCTGCATAACTGTAAAATTTTGACTCTCTCATAATTTTAATTTCAATTTAGATTTCAATTTATCTCCAACGTATTTTTATCTCATAATTTTGACTTACCTCATAATTTCAGGATTGTTGTAAATATGACTATCCCAATTTTAACTCTTAAGATACAGATAAAAGATGTGATTTTAATCTTATAATTATGATTATGTCATCATTTTTTATCTCAGCTATACATTTTTTCATAATTTCAATTTATCTTCATAATTTCAACTTTTTACCTTATATAGTTGAGGTCAAATGTTTACATCCCCCTTTCAGAATCATTAAAAATGTTAATTATTTAACCAAAATAAGAGGGATCATAGAAAATGGATATTATTTATTATTTAGTACTGACCTGAATAAGATCTTTCACGTAAAACTTTACAGTCCACAAGAGAAAATAATAGTTGAATTTAAAAAATTGACCCTGTTCAAAAGTTTACATCCACTTGATTCTTAATACTGAGTTGTTCCCTGAATGATCCACAGCTGTGTCTTTTTGTTTAGTGATAGTTGTTCATGAGTCCCTTGTTTGTCCTGAACAGTTAAACTACCCGCTGTTCTTCAGAAAAATCCTTCAGGTCCCACAAATTCTTTGGTTTTTTAGGTTTTTTGTGTATTTGAACCCTGAGGAACTCATATTCAGCTATTACAGAAGGTTCAAACGCTGACTGATGCTCCAGAAGGAAAACCATACATTAAGAGCCAGGGGGTGAAAACTTTTTAATTTTAAGATGAGGGTAAATTTAAGTTATTTTGTCTTCTGGGAAACATGTAAGTATCTTCTGTAGCTTCTGAAGATATGATAAAATATGATATATAGGCAAAATAGAAAAATGTACACATCTTCATTCTGTTCAAAAATTTTCACCCCCCGACTCTTAATGCATTGTTTTTCCTTCTGGAGCATCAGTGAGTGTTTGAACCTTCTGTAATAGTTGCATATGAATCTCTCAGTTGTCCTCAGTGTGAAAAGACGGATCTCAAAATCAAACAGTCATTGTTGGAAAGGGTTCAAACACATAAAAATACTGAAAAAACAGATAATGTGTGGGACCTGAGGAACAGCGGGCAGCTTAACTGTTCAGGAAAAACAAGAGACTGGCATCACATCAACAGAGGCTGCTCCCACGATAGCTGATTGACATGAGCGTCTTACCTCAGACCAGCCGTAACAGTCTGACCTCCATTGTTTCGATGCCGGTGCAGGGATGTAAGTTAGACAAGAACATCTCTGATTGAGCGATTGAGGTGTTGTGTTGCTGGATGTAATAATGAACGTAGTGGTCGTCATTTACTCCCGACATCTGATCCGCTGAAGATGCAGTGGATTACGTTTGTTTGTGAAGGGAATGCGCCTCCCAGTCTACATATATCTGTCTATGTTCGCGCAAATCATTTGTAATCCAGCTGCACCTACAGCAGAAGTGAGTATAAGGGTTTTTTTAATGAATCTCTGCAATCGCCTTTCCTAATAACGTGCTAGTTAGCAAGTTTCGCGGCTAAACACGCTAAATGCAGCTAAAGTAAACATGCTCGTCACTCCACAGAGAGAAGAGAGGGGCGGAGCGAGCAGAGCTCATTTGCATTTAAAGGAACAATCCCTCAGAATAGGATGATTTTTGCAGAGCTGATTTTGGCAAGGTAAAAAGGGTGCTGTTTTACAAAACCATTGAGAATTTTTAACCAAAGTATATTAGAGACTTTTCATTAAGACTTATGGAAAACGGGCATCCGATGACTCCTTTAAGAATCATGTGTATGTGCATTTTTGAACAGGGTCATTTTTATAAATTCAACTATTATTTTCTCTTGTGGACTACATGTGAACATATTTTATGTGAAATATCTTATTCAGGTCAGTACTAAATAAACAATAACATGCACTTTGTATGATCTCTCTTATTTTGGTAAAATAATAAAAAAAATTATTGATTCTGAAAGGGGGGTGTAAACTTTTGACCTCAACTGTAAGTGTGACTTTTATTTTCAACCCTTTTGTCATAATGACGTTTTCATAATTTCAGTTCATCGAATAATTTCGACTTTTTATCTCATAAAATTGACCTTAAAAATGTATTTTTTTTTTAAATTATGACTGATTATGCATTTTTTCATCATTTTAATTAATTTAATTAATTTATTTAACTTTTACCTTATAAGTCTGACTTATTTTCAACCTTTTGTCATAATCATGACATTTTATCTCATAATTTCAGCTGATCTCAATTTTGACTTTTTATTTCAAAATAAATTTTTCTCATAATTATGATTTTTATCTTGTAATTATGACTTAGCATGTCATCATTTGGATTCATCTCATAATTAAGACAATTTATTTCATAAAAGTGATTTACCAAAGCATGATTTTTTTTTTTTACCAAATGTGGTGGAAATGTGCTCTCCTGCATGTGAGAAGAGTCCTGATCGTCTAGTCTCTAGATATTGCAGAGCGACGCACACACTGAGCTTTCATTTGGATTTAATTGGGAGATTCGAAAAATCCCTAGTCATAACCATGTGCTAATCTTTGCCTTGACGAATCTCTTTAACTAGCACAAGCTCATTCATATTGAGAGGTGGATTGTGAGGAGATAAATTCAGAGTTTTTTCTGCACTAATGATGAGGAGGGCATGGGTTTCTCGCTCGGATCAGATACACTAACCACTAGAGGACGTGCTGCTCTTCCCGCACTGCCATATTAAAGCAGAATAAGGGCCTCATTCAGGCTGTCAGTCAAACCGAAAAGGCACTGAACTCCTGCTTTCTCTCATGTTTGACCTTCGCTGCTTGAGTTCCGCGCACACACACGTACGCGCGTCAGGATTAGCTGTGCGCTCCGCCTGCAGCAGTGTCATGGCAAATCCAGCCCGCATGCACTGGCCTGATCTCAACTGTCTGTAAAACTCCTATTTATATTTATGACACTGACGCTCTTAAATTCTTCATTAATCCACTTAATATTTCAGAGCTGAAGCATAAAGCGGCTCTCGTCAGATGTGACAGGAATGATCGCATGGAGATTATGAGTGATGAAACACACACACACACACACAAGATCAATGACAAATAAGGATGTTCCAGATCATAAACAGGAAAAATCTATAGTTTAAACTGAATGTGTCAGGTTGTTAGAACTCCTTTCCTTTTAAATGGTTTAAATGAAAATTTCCAATTCTGACTGTAAAACACCAGACAGTTATTAAAATATGTATATTTTTAAACAGCTTCTTCACTGTTTTCTTTTAAATAATAATAGTAATACAAAAAGCATTTTTTATGATCTCAGGATAGTTACACCACCTAGATATTTTAAAGGCTGAATTCTGAATACAATTGCTATATTTTGACTAAATTTTAGTTTTATTTGGCAGAAATATTCACCCCCATTATACTAGAAAAAAAAAAAATTTAAAATACAAATCCAAGTATAAATACACTTAAAAAAAAATATTTTCTAAAAAATAAAACAAAGCAGTAAAAGTGCTAGTGCGCTATTCCAAATTCAGCAATTTACTAAACAATAATAATAATGATAATAATAATAATAATAATATTTTTTTAATAGTTAAATTTTTTTAAGTAGAGTGCTAGTGCACTATTTCAAATTCAGCATTTAATTGACCAAAAATAAAAATAAATAAATAAACATAAAAAATAATATTTTTAAATAACTGCTTCACTATTTTTATAGTTATTTGTAGTAGTAGTAGTAATAATAATAGTAATAATAATAATAATAATAATAATATTAAACAGATTTGTACAATCTCAAGATAGTTACACCACCTAGATATTTTAAAGGCTGAATTATGAATACTAGTCTTACTCTGTTTTTGCCATGTCTGTATTTGGCACAAATATTCAAACTTTGATTAACCATTATTTATTTTTTTATTTTTTTATTTATTTATTATAAATATTAAATTATTTATATTTAAAAAAACAAATAGAATGATAAATACTATATATATATATATATATATATAAAACTAGTAAGTAGTGCTAGAGTGCTATTCCAAATTTAGCCTTTGATTTAATAAATAAATAAATACATAAATAAAAGTAATATTTTAAACAACTACTTCGCTAATTTCTAAAATTATTTTTAATAATAAATAATAAACAGATTTTTACAATCTCAGGACGGCTGCACCACTTAATATTTTCTGTAATGCCTACCAAAAATATTAAAGTATATTTTAATTCAGCAATTTAAAACATGTTCACAGTGTTCATGTCATTATCTGCTTAGACAGCATTTTTAATGTAAAATAAAAAAAAAAAATCCAAGGCAAAACTGGACTTGGATCATTAAAACTAATGCGTAACCCAATTTATTAAAGGCTTTTTACATTTCACCACAAGCACCTTGACATGTTTTGATTTTACATTGAAAAGTTACCTTTTCTGAGCACCAGTGGTCATGTATTTTTCATGCGTCTGTAGCACACCTAGTCTATATTTTATGGAAGCGTTTTAATGTGTGTTTAAATAAATGAACAGGTCTGAACAAAAAGACTCTTAAACACAATCAACTTTCACATGATGAAAACGCTGATTCCAGGTCTGATTGCAAAGACCCTTCACCACAGTTCAGACTGTGTTCCTCTCTGCGGTTAAAGCAGCTCAAAGCCGTGTTACATGACAGACATGTTCAGCAGTCGTGTCTGTGGAGGCTTAACGTTTCATGCTGCTCTGTCACACAACTCAAAGCCGACGTGTTTGAGTTGAGGTAGAGTTTTCACTGAGTTTCCTGGAAGACGTGATTCACTGAGTGTAAGATGCGCGTTGGAGTCCCCGGAGGGATTATATCAGTCTGAAGGCATCGTGAACTCAAGCCTGAAAGCCGAGAGAATGTCGTCTCTCACCCCTGAAATAACCCAGACACACATCCACATCCACCTGATCGACAAATAACATCCTCTGAGAGCTGGACGAGAGCACATCAACCCGTACGTGCGAGTGAAACACTCGGCCTGTCTCTGTCACTCACAAATAATCATGCTGCTTTATGAATGAAGAAAAACAGAAGAATTAAACATGCAACCTACACTTTAAAAAAATGCTGGGTTATTTTGTTAATCCAAATGCTGTGTTCAACTTGTTGGGTCATTTTATTGGGTTATTTTTAATATTTTTTACCTAGGTTCTGGGTAGTTTTTCTGTTACTAAGCTGCTGGGTCATTTTTAAAAGATTCACTTCCAGAACAACAATTCACATATAATTTACTCACCGCCTTGTCATCCAAGATGTTCATGTCTTTCTGTCTTCAGTCATGAAGAAATTATGTTTTTTAGAGGAAAGCATTTCAGGATTTTTCTCCATATAATGGACTGATATGGTCCCCCATTTTTGAACTTCCAAAATGTAGTTTAAATGCAGCTTCAAAGGGCTCTAAACAATCCCAGCCGAGGAAGAAGGGTCTTATCTAGCGAAACAATCGGTAATTTTTTTTCGGAAAATAACGTTTTTTATACTTTTTAAGCACAAAATCTTGTGTAGCACAGGCTCTGGGATGCGCGTTCACGATACTACGTACAATTAAATCACATCGAAAGGTCACGCCGATCGTATGCGGAACTACAGACCCAGTGTTTACAAAGCGAACGTGCAAAGACTAAGAAAGTGTTTACAAACAAAAAGTTACAACGACGACTCCTCTCAAGTTGTAAGAGAAAATAAGATGCTATTCTCAGTACACAAACGATAAACTTACACGTGATTCGTAGTAATGATGGGAAGTTCGGATCATTTTACCAACTCGGACCTTTGAGTCTCGTTCAGCAAAATGAACGAATCTTTTTGGGAGTCATTTCGTTCATTTTAGCAAAATATAATTATGTTACGTGTTACTTCCCTAACACATTTACTGTTTACACAAATGTTGATTACACTACAAACAAGACAAAACTATAATGCTATAAGAAACAGAATTAATTCATTGTTTACCTGGGTCTTTAGTCTATGATTAGCTCACCTCACCTCTTATCTGAAAAGTTTTTGGGTTTGAGTCATTTGTTCATCACGTGACAGCCCCATAAGATGAACGAACGACTCGAAAAACCCAAAGACTCGAAACAGCTGAACTAATTCCAGTACAGAACCTAATAGATGTTGCGCATGCACGACTGAACAAATCACTCCCCGAGATGACTCATTCTTCCTGAGTCACATTACAGATTCGTAAAAAATTAAAGAATCGTTCAAGAATGACCCATCACTAATTTGTAGCATCATGGACGCACGTCCCAGAGCCTGTGCTACACAAGCTTTTGTGCTTAAAAAGTATAACATTTTTCTAAAAAAAACGATCGATCGTTTTGCTAGATAAGACCCTTCTTCCTCGGCTGGGATCGTTTAGAGTCCTTTGAAGCTGCATTTAAACTACATTTTGGAAGTTCGAAATCGGGGCACCATTGAATTTTTTTTTTTTCCCTCAAGAAACATAATTTCTTATCGACTGAAGAAAGAAAGACACAAACATCTTGGATGACAAGGGGGTGAATAAATTATCTGTAAATATTTGTTCTGGAAGTGAACTTTTCCTTTATGCATATTAATGCATATTTTTCAGTCATACATCAGGTCAGATTTCTGCAAGAGTACTAAAAACTGTATATGTTTTAAATAACCAGGTTGATTTGTATCAACAGTAAATCCAATTTGTTTCAATCTCTTACAAACTGATGGAATATAGCTTGATTTATGCTGATTCTAACCAGTTTGAATAAAAAACATTATGTAAAAATAATAATAATAATAAAATATATTTTTTTAATAAATTAGATTTTATTACAATTAATTTGTATTAAATTTTATTTTTACTAAAATGTATTTTTATTAAAAAGTTCAATAAAATTAAATAGATGCAAAAAGTTGATAATAAACAATGCCATGATTTATTTATTTACTTGTTTATTTAGAGTGCAGAAACCTGACTTGTTTCATTGTTGCATGTCTGATAAAAATGCACAAAGTTCTTTCGCTTATACTAAAATGTTGTGTAATCCAAATGCATGGGAACTTTATATGCAAATACATAAATCTTAAATTTAGGCCTTTTCTGAGTGAATTCTATAATAGCAGATGGCTGCAGATGGAAACTAGAGCAGACTGGAACAGTGACAGACTGTGTGTGTGTGTAATTCAGGTGAGTCAGTCGTGAGCTTTGTTTCTCTGTTCTATCTGACAGATTTTACTGCTAACATTTGTTAGGTCTTTTCACACACATTTGCAACTAAAACAAATGTTAACCTTGAATCATAACACTCAATCTGACCTTTAACCCTGACCTTTGATATCTGACCTTAAGGTCAACAGGATACAAACAAACTGAGGGTATGCTTCTGAAATCATATAGTAGAAAAGAAATATGTGACAAAAGAAGTATGAGTAGGCAGAATGTACCTGGATGACCTATTACCTCCGACGTGATTCTCAAGTGTGCACATGATGGACATATTACTATCCCATGAGGCCACAGGAGAGAATTTATGAATGGCAGTGACACGACCCAACTGATGCTGGTAGGTGATGTGACAATGACAACATGGTGAATGTAGTATGTTCAGATTACATTCAAATTCATACTGTATAGAATGTACTATTTTCAAGGTTACAGAGTAATGACTTATTTAAAAAAAATTACTTACTCGGGAGAGTATGCGATTTTGGACGGAGCCTGATTGTGTTTACATTTAGGTTATAATAATTAAAAAAAAAAAAAAAAAAAAAAAACATTGACTATGGTTACATGCGCACGAATAATGCGATTATTTCCAACAGTCAGAATAAGGACTTGGGTACATGTTATTTATTTGGTCAACATGAACTGTTTCCTCGGCTCCCCAGAAATGCAATGGTTTTTTCCCCAAAATCGTTTCTAATCCGCCTATTAGGTGCATGTCACTCATTCACGTCAGGGCTCTAAACTCATTTTACCCACTGGTTGCTCTTTTGCAACTAATCTTCTCAGTTGGTTCACATTCAACTCATTCTTTTTCATCAGTATTATTATTTGTGATTTCAATTTTGTGAATGGGAGTTCCTCTTTTGCTGTGTTATAAGCCGGGCTTTGGATGCTTTCGAATTCGAATTCCCGGTCTTGTTTTCACATTTTACAAGAAAAGATAATTGTCTGATTTGCCTAGGCTACTAAACAACTTTAACGTTTTTAAAACTAAAACAAAAGATAGATTAATTGATAATTAAAAAGTACAACAGTATTAAAACAGTAGGATACAACGACAATCCATCTTACATAACGTTTAACAAAAACGAATAAGATGAAGCATGGCATACACCACATGCTGTATTATATAGCTAGGGACTAATAAAGTACAGAAGGTTTAGCACACACTGAGGAATCAAATAAATAAAAAATAGACCAAAGAAAGCATCTATAGTGTAACATGAGGTAAACAGCAAAGATAACAAGCTTTTCAAAATAACAACATCTTTACCTTCTCTGGTTTAAGAAGCGGTCTTTTACTTCACTTAAGCGTGAAAACCAAATCCTCCGTCCGTCATCGTTTCTTCGATATTCGCTTAATTTTTGCCGCGTGTTGCGCGCAACTTCGCGCTTGCACTGACGCACCAGGTTCTACACCCAAAGCGCTAGCACTGAAAGCATGTAATCAGGTGAATTATGACTCCTATGTGCCGCCATTGTTGCCAGGTCCACCGCGGAATTGAGCTACTTTAACACCGTTGCCGTGGGTTGTTTTTGGATGTCTGCGGCTTGAAGCGACCCCAATAATGTGTATTTTATCCCCCGGAATGCGTTTTTTAACGCGGGACCCCACTCGAAACGTGACTGGGCTAGATTTGAGTAGCAGTTGGGCGGGTTTTGTTGTGAAAACCTGGCAACCCTGTGTGCCGCAGCTCTGCAACCGCTGTATACGGAGCAGCACACACCATGCACTCGCACAAATGTGACCACATCATATTTTAGCTTGTACATTCTCTCAAAAAAAAAAAAAAAAAAAAAAAAAATCGCAAATACGACCATTTTGGTCGCAGTCTACAGCCCTGTATGTTACCTGCGTACTTTGGTCAAAGCAGCAATAATGCGATGAAGGTGTTTACATGCTTGTATATTTCGATTAAAATAGGAGTGCGCCACCTATGTTAATACGATTATGCTTGCTGCGATTATGAGCTTAATCGCATTATTTAGATCGAAGTATTGCGTTTACATGAGGTAAAGTTTAATCGCAATACGGCCAAAATTTCATTACAATCGCATTAAAAGGGTACATGTAAACGATTAGTCTTTTCTGAAAGTTCTTCAAAACCTTTACAGTACAAAATAATGACTTAACTGCAGTGATGTGTAAATCTACAGTAGTTCTGTGACCTTAAAAGACAGCTAATATATAATTGAATCAGCATTGAGTTGAACTGAGCTGAATAATGAATAATGTTGTCTTCAGTAGAGCTGCTTATAGCTAAAATCAAACCTCTTTCAGAATTTATGAATTTTGCAGCATTAATGCTGCTATTGAATCAACAGCTAAATTAAACTGAATAATGACACTAATGTGTTCTGCAGAGCTGCTTTACAGCTGAAATAGCTGCATAATTGATGATTTTTGCAACATTGATAGTCACTAAACTTATTTTAATATTGAAACTATTGTCATTTTGCAACTTTACAGCTAAAGTGAAATGTTCATAATTGCTTAACTTTGGCAATAATTTTATCTGTGCAGGTCTTAAAAATGCTTAAATTTGTTTCCTGCAGAAACCCTGTGTGCTGTGAAATAAACATGATTACAAAAACAAAAAAAAATCAAAATATTCAAAATAAAATATTAAAGATGTACAAAACTTATATTTTTGTGCAAAAGATAAAAATATTCCAATTTTGGAGGCCATAATTTCAGCCATCAAACACTGAACTGGACTAGATCCAAAAAGCAACAGTCTGAACACAAAGAGGTCTGAGACACCATTACTGCTTAAGTGGACCAAAAAAGGATCTGAGTTCTCTTTGAGGCACAGGTTTTTGGAGAAAACTCAAGTGTTTTTTGACCTTGCATACATGTAAACCTGTTTTAGGAGACTCATAAAACAATATTAGCAACCTTTAATATGGCATAACAGGAGCACTTTAATAATTTGAGCTGAACTGATTCATTAAACTAAACTGAATTTAATAATGATGGTATTGTCTTTTTTAGAACTACTTTACAGTCAAAATCGATTGACACCGTTACTGAACTAAACTAATTCTAATCACACTTTTGTCAATACTGACATTTTTTTTTTAGCGGAACTGATTCTTTAAACTAAATTGAATTTACTAATGATGCTTTTGTTTTTGTTTTTATAGCTGTTTTACAGCCTAATTTTTTTTTTTCAATATTGATGAACTTTAAAACATGCTTTTGAAATATTTATTGTTTTCCTGTTTATTTCTGTAAAGCTGCTTTGAAACAACCTGTTTAAAATAAAGTGTTACATTAATAAACATGACCTTTGACCTTAACCCTGAACCACAACCATGACAGCAATGAAGACAAAGGAATAATGGGAAATCACGTCTTATCAATTAGTGCCAGCGGAGAGATGCGCTGTTGTTGACACATAATCGCATCAGTTCCTCTGCAGACGGCAGCTATTAGTCTCCATTTGATCTTGTCATGTTGACAGCTCGTGTGTGACATGCAGTCTGATATCTAAGGCGTCTGAGGAAGCGTTTGCATGAGCCGACATGTCGCTGAAACTGCTGCATCATGGGATTTTTCGAGCATACTGACAGCACTGAAGGAGGTCATCTGTGCTTGAGACACATTTGCATACCTGAAGCATGAATTCTGCCCATTACCCAGCATCCTCTCTGCCAGAAGATGCTGGCAGGGCCTGAAAGCACCCGCGTCTCCCCCGCAACGATCTATCACTCCTCTCAGAGTCATCTGGTACCAAGCTTTTCCATTTGGAACAAATCTGTTGGCCCGAGTTTCTGACTTGGATGCGCGGCGGCCCAAAAGGCCTCTAAAATTACTCCAGAACATCCAATGAAATGATGGAGGAAGCGCAAACCAGATTAGACCTGCTCCTGCTCAAATCATTTGGGGAGAGATCTGAAAATTGCATTTATAATTGTGCTTGTCTCAAAGATGCTTCATGGTGAGTTTATCCAACTAATGGCTGTCTTAATTCTGCTGTTTAGTTTGGGATTTGTCCCGCGAAAGCTGCGATAGAGAAACAGCATGCTGATATTTGACTGAAGTCAAGCGTTATTAATATTTCTAGTGTTTCTAGTGATCTTATTAAACCTCTAACATCTTCTAGTGAGACTGTGGCCTCACATTAAAAATTAGGTGGATGCTTTAATTTATAGATATAAAAATGCACAATCAGCAGAACACAGGCCTTCCTGTAACCCCTCATCCATCTGTTTGTTAAATCATTTTCACTCTATTTCCAGAATAAAAGAGCTGACATTTAATTCGACATGAAGTTAAAACATCATTCAGATGTTGATAGTGTAATAATTGGTGTGCTGATGCACCAGGCTCTCATGCGGTGGTAATGACCATCTGCCTCCTCCGATAACTGCTGCAGTCTCTGTGCTCGTAAACGCTGACCTGACTCTCACCGGGAGCAAACGTCCTCACACCCTCCAGGAGACACATCAAGCCTTCCCAAAATAACCCGAGCATCAGCGCCTGAGAGTGTGCGCTTTAGTCTCAGGGTGTTCAAAAGTGTTTGAGCTGAGAATTACTGAGATTATTGTCCTTAAATCGCTATCATCACAGACAGTTTCAGTTGGGATTTTCTTGGCCTGTGCAAGGGAAACAGACTTAAGTGTGTGTTAACAGAAAAACACTAAATATAAACATGCTAAATGTTCAAAGTACTTTTAGTTGTTCCAACTGGAGTGTGAATTGTGTGAACACACATATTTTTAATACCCAGCTAACAATTCTGGCTCCCTGTTGGCTAGCCAGGAAAGCACAAATATATATTAAAAAAAACATTTTTCAAAATATACGTAAATATATTTTCTATCAAGCATTTTTTTCATAGATTTTTAAAAATATATTTAAAAAATGTAAATATATTTTTAAAAGAATTTAAAAAGTCATTTTGCCCTCCATGTATTTCAGTCCAACAAAACACTTTCACATGTGTATTTTCTTGCCCCTGGAATACATTTTTAAATATATTTTGGTATATGAAGGTTGAAACTAAATATATTAGTAATTTCAGAAACATATTTCATTGAGTTTGACTGTTTACAACACACACACACACACACACACATAGTTTGTTTTCATGCTTTATTTATTTAATTATTAATTAAATTGTTTTATATATACTTATTTAATTGAATTATACAATTAAATGTGTCCATTAATATGTAAGACGTCTTAAAACTTTCGTATATGTTTTATTAAGTGATTAAACTGACAACAGACACAATGCCCTGTTAAAAAAAAAAAAGCATATGCTGGTTAGTTAGGTTCTGATGTTGGTATGCTGGTTTTAGCTGGTCCTTAGCTGGTTTATGCTGGTCCTGGACCAGCACATGACCAGCATAAACCAGCAAAGGACCAGAATAAACCAGCATCAAAACCTACCTAACCAGCATATGCTGTTTTTTTGTTTTTTATTTTTTTGTTTTCATCAGGGTGTGCACTAATTAACTGCACTGGATTGTAACACTAACATTAGTCCAAAATATACAGAAATATACGGACAATGTCCTGAAAAAAATAAAAAATAAATAAATAAGTCTTCATATTTAAGTTCTAAATCTACCAAACATTTCTCACTATAATCACTGTACCTCAGAATTATGCAAAATATAGTTCACAATGTGGATTCTGCAGAAAGTTCAACAGTGTTGCAACATGTGAGAGACAATGTCTCCCTCTGCTGGTGACAATGAGACACATCATACGACAAACGGAGAAATTATATTCGCTTGTCATCATCCTACCAATAAAATTAGCCAAATTGAAAACAAATTATTACATTATACACACTCATTTCACCGCCATTTTTAATATATTGCATGTTATAATGTATTAATTTTGTGACTATATCTGTAGCTAAAATTACCAGGAAATTATTATTATTATTATTATTATTATTATTATTATTATTATTATTATTATTATTATTATTATTAAACACGTACTTAGATAATAGCTTTTCTAGTTACCTTGAAGTAAATAATACAAGTATGTATCATGCTGTTTAAACCAATAATTTCTACTGAACAACATAAAAAAATACATTTCCCATGCGCCACTTCGCGATTAAATTATGCTTATTTCCTCTTTCCGACACAATTCTTAGCCAATCAAAACGACGCATTGACGCTGTTTCTACGGTAGAAATAGAATAAGCGGCTAGAATGGAATGTCAGTGTACAGTAGGCGGGGCTTATCGTGGCCCGGATGTTTTGTCTACTAGCTCTCCATTGTATTTTATCAATTCAGTGTCTGTACAAGTTTCTTTGTGTCTCTATTCATGTGTGATATTTTTTTATTCAACCATGCCGCTGAAGCATTGCCATTATATATAGTTGATATTTAATATATTTTATGTTCCATTAAATTCAGGGTCAGGTAATCAATCTTACTTTTGTGCTGGTTTTACAACGCAAAATTGGATTGGATCGCCCTGATCTAGATAAACACTTTTTCAGATTTGCAAATCTGAATTACTAGTGCTCTACAGAGCCCCAAAAGGGACATGTTAATGGAAAAAAAAAAAAAAAAAAAAAAAAAAAAAAAAGAGGGGGAGAGATGGGGAAAAAAATACCAATGTTTTGCATTCTAGTTTTGCATGCATTTACACAAATAACTACCTCTGACTGGTCTATCCCTGATGATTGTGCCAGTGTAGTTTACAGTCAGTGATTAAAAAGAGAGAGAGAGAGAGAGAGAAAACTTTAAATTAAGTATAATATTTTTGTTTGATATTGACAGCTGTTTGGGGATGTCTCTGCTGAAAAAGCTAAAAACCAGCCTAAGCTAGTTGGTTGCTTTTAGCTGTTCATCCAGCCTGCTTAGTTGGTCAGCTGAAGCCAGCTACTTCCAGCTAAGACCAGCCAACCAGCTTAAGTAGTTTTAGCTGTTTTCTTTTTTCTTTTTCTTTTTTAGGAATAAAATGTTGTATTATTTGGACCCGTTTTAAAGTTTTATTACATTTTTTCTTCCTAGAATCCACCCTTCTGCTGGGATCAGAATTTTTATTTATTTATTTATTTTTTAAATCAAATAACAAAATTAAGGAAGTGTCTTACAAAATACTTAATAGAGGTGATCCTGCAAAACATGTTTTGGAAAAATTTAATCTTAATATTTTATATACCAGTGATTTTTGTGGTCAAGAAAATAAATTATTTTGCTTTTTTTTTTTTCATTGTATTTACTGAAGATTATTTTGGAAGGATGTGGAGGTCTATATTAACACAAAAATGGAATGTATGATAGAAACTTGTATATTTGATGTGCTTTTTAAGACAGAAAATGAAAATTTTAATTCTAAAGAACAACATACATTTGCTTATTGTATTAGGAAAATACCATATACATAAGAAAAAGTGGGTTTAGAGACCAAATTTTCCCATTTTACTAATGACTTTATATGTAAATCTCTTGGAACAAAAAAAAAGCACTGAGAACATGTAATGCTCTGAAAGCATTTAATTTTATGTCATTTTCTTTTTCTCTTTTCTTTCTCTTCTTATTATTGTGCCATTGAGATAATAAAGCGTTTAAAAAAACGTGTTTCTGGACCACCGAGCGCCCCCTGCAGGAACAACCGCTGTACGTCTCACAGAACGCCGCTAGACTCACGTGGCGCCCAATGGTTTCTATGCAGGTAACTAGGAAGTGAATCGCTGAAGCTCCTCCTTCCACGTGTATCCGCAGGAACCGGCGGCGGCGTGACGCGGGTAGAAGAGACCGACAGACCAAAACCGGCGGACCGGAGAGAGAGTCTCAGGTATTTATAATGTATAAATGTGCTACGTGCAGGTTTATAAGTGGTTTTAAAGAGGATCTGGAGTATATTGTTAGTGTACTTCGACATGTACCGTACTATTTATATGGTACAATAACATCTTCGGGGTACGTGTCAGAAAATAGGGTAATACCATGGTACTTTGTGGTACTTTCTTGTTAGTGCGGCCTTGGGGAGCGAAGAGGGGCGTCAAATCACCGATCACCGGGCGATAGTGTGCACGCACTCGTCCGGGCCGGACACACACACATACGCACGCGCACACAGGTCAGGTCGGTCTTGGTTTTAACGGTAGTTTTTTCCCGCTGTTGTAGGACTGAAGATGGCAGATGATCCGAACGGGGCGGACAGAAATGTGGAGATCTGGAAGATCAAGAAACTCATCAAGAGTCTGCAAGCGGCGAGAGGGTGAGAGAGTTTGTGTAGAAGTGTGTGATTGACGGTAAATGAAAGATAAACTAAATAAAAGTGTTTTAATATTGTGTTAGTTAGATTAGTGGTTGACTTATGGACTGGGAACCCAAAAAAGATTCATGTGTTTATAAAAATGACATCATGGAAGTCATATCTGGAGCAGAAGGGCTGAAGGATGGTGCACACACATACACACACAGTTCAATTTAATGTGGTTTTCTTCCCAATCCCTAACGTTTAAGTATGAGCAATAGTAATGGTGATTCCTGGCTTGGTAAACGGCACTAATGATAAGTTACTCCAGGGCCGGGCAGCTTTCATGATGGTGTCACATACTTCACTTCAGACCTTCTGTGTGTGTGCTTGAGTTTTGAATCACAGCGAGTTTCAAACAGGTGTGTTTTGTTCCTTATAATGACTATAATTACTCATTAATCGGTGGATTTATTACCGGTTCAGATAAGAGTCTTGCTCAAGGAAACAGTTGTGATTGTTCATGATCAGCTTTTGTTGGATTTGAGCCTGCAACCTACTTTTTGGGAGTTATTTGTTGTGGGTTTTGGAAAGGAAATGCTTTGCTGGATGAAGATTGTGGATTCGTGAGCACTATCAAGGGTAAGGCAAGCGTACATGGGTCTATTTGAAGAAGAGTCATTGGCATGACACTCATGCTGTCATTCTGACAGGTAGCTATGTTGAGTGTCACAACAACAGTACAGACCTTTATTCAAGGGTAACTTCTCTGTATGTACATAGAAGAGTAATTAATGCTCACGTGCACATAAAGTCGAGTTGAAACCCACATCAGAAAATGAAACTCTTTGTTTTCACGCTTGCGTGCCGCTGACCTTCATGCCACGTGTGTGTGTGTAAATAAACCAGAGAGTGTTGGTCTGTCGCTGTGTTTTGGCACCAGCGTGACCCTGATAACTCCTCACAGCTCAGTGTGGTTGGTGTAAACCCAGTGTTTGAAGTCAATCTCAGTGGTTTGTGTAAGAGAACTTGAGAAATGCCACTTTTGTCAGCTGACAACACTGAAGCATTTGACCTCTCTGCGACTGTCAGACTTTGTTCTAATAACTAGTGAGCTACCCAATTTGTAAATAAAACGAATATTATTGGAGTATGTTTTACAAGAAAATACCATTCTATTTCTATTTAATAGTTTCACCCTTCATTTAATGGGTTACTTGCTGATTTGTAATTAGGTCAAGGACAAAAAACAGTTTTCTAGCATCAAAACACTAAAAGTGTGTCCTGTTTATTTTTTTTTTTCTGAGCTCATAGTAATGGCTATTATACGTCTTTACCATGATTTGCAGAAAACAATCACAAAAATGTCATGCAGTGACAGTTTAACAATAGATCATATAACATAAAATCTTTTATATTTGGGACAAGAATCATTAGATGTTAAAAGTCTCTTTTTAAGTATCAAGGTGCACCCCTAAAGTACTAATTAGTTGTTACCAGTCTTTGCCACTATCCCTCAAAACACTGGGTTTTAATGACACTGGAACATCATTTTCACCCATATTTTGACATTTTATTTTCACAAAAGTTATTTGAAAGTTTAAAGTAGACACTTTACTTGCATTTAATATGCTTTCTTTGTATATATAAAATCAGTTTTGTAAATTTCATTTGGTGCGGACACAAAAATGGGACGTTTCATCTTTGACCCAATTATTTGTTGGTAATTAAAATAGCTTCTACACCATTTCTCCCCCAGTTTGTTAGAAACTTAGTAATTAAAAACTCAAGTAATGGCAAATAATGAAAGATTTGCAAAAGATCTGGTCGGTTCATGTTATTTTATCTCATTGAAAATAGTTTCACCCTGGCAAGTGTCACATTACAGAAATAAAATTTAATGTTGACTTTTCATCACTTAAATATTGTATGTTTATGATACTTGTCAATTCCTTGGTATTATTTGTGAAATTTAATACCAGTGAAAATGGTGGTAACGCTTTACAATAAGGTTCATTAGTTAACATTAGTTAACTACTTTAGTTAACATGAACTTTATTAATCTAATGTTAATTTCAACATTTACTAATGCATTTTTAAAATCACAAGTTGTGTTTGTTGACATTAGTTAATGCACTGTGAACTAACATGAACTAACAATGAATGACTGTATATTTATTAACTAACATTACCAAAAATTAATAACTACTGGGATAAATGTATTGTTGATTGTTTGTTCATTAACTAATGGAACCTTATTGTAAAGTGTTACCAAACTTGTTTCTATAGTGTGTGTGTATATATATATATATATATATTTTTTTTTTTTTACAGTTATCAAGTGCTTAATATAGAATAGTATTAATTAAAAAGCAATATTTCTGTGCTTTTATGCATATTAAAGTATTGGTGACTATGTAGTAGGATGCTGCCTTAAAGGAGAAGTTCACTTCCAAAACAAAAATTTATAGATAATTTACACACCCCCCATCATCCAAGATGTTCATGTCTTTCTTTCTTCAGTCGTAAGAAATTGTTTTTTGAGGAAAATATTTCATCATATTTTTTTTTCTTCATATAATGGACTTCTATGGTGCCCGTGAGTTTGAACTTCCAAACTGTAGTTTAAATGCAGCTTCAAAGGGCTCTAAACCATCTCAGCCAAGAAAGAAGGGTCTTATCTAGTGAAACGATTGCCTATTTTCTAACAAAAAAAAAAAAAAAAACAAACAATACAATTTATATACTTTTAAACGTCAAGTGTTTGTCTTGTCTAGCTCTGCGTGAACTTTGTTTTTTCCGGTTAAAGACAGTTAGGGTAGGTCGAAAAACTCCCATCTCATTTTCTTCTCTAACTTCAGAATTGTCCTACATCGCTGTTTTAACTTTTGTTGTAAAGGGCGTTTGATGATCTTTGCACGTTCACTTTGTAAACACTGGGTTGGTACTTTTGCAGTGATGTATGTCTCTATCAGTAGATAATGGCGCTAGGAATGGTCATGTTCATGGGTTTCTGCCAAATGCATAAATGTAAATGAATAACATTTGGCGTTTCTTTCTCTCTCTGTCAGTAATGGGACCAGCATGATCTCGCTCATCATTCCTCCTAAAGATCAGATCTCCAGAGTGGCCAAGATGTTAGCGGATGAGTTCGGTACGGCATCAAACATCAAGAGTCGAGTGAACCGGCTGTCGGTGCTGGGAGCCATTACTTCAGTGCAGCAGAGACTCAAACTCTACAACAAAGGTGTGTGTGTCTGTCTTTAACTCCACAACCAAACAAAAGGCACTATTGTGCTTTGATCATAAGTCATCATGACCTTCCAAATAGACACTATTTGTTTTCTAAATGTATATCCTGATATTGTTCTGCACAATCACTTTGTGCTTAAGTTTGTCTATTTAAAATAGAGCTTATTTCGCCTTAATGTCTGATGTCTCCTATGGCAAATACGTGTGCATCTCAAAAAATGTGAATATTATCAAGTTAATTTAAATTGTAACTTATTTTAAAAACTGAAACTTTCATATATTCTAGATTCATTACATGTAAAGTAAAATATTTCTAAAATTTGTTTGTTTTAATTTTGATGAAAGAGCTTATAGCTCATGAAAGTCAAAAACCCAGTATCTCAAAATATTAGAATGTTTCCTAAGATCAATCAAAAAATGGATTTGCGAAAAGGAAAAGTTAAAGTTTTTTTTTTTTTTTTTTTTTAAGTATGTCCATTTATGCACTCGATACTTGGTCAGCAGCACATATTACAGCACATGACTTGCTCCTAGCACAAAATACAGCATCAGTGAGGTGTGGCGTGGAAATGATCAGCCTGTGGCACTGCTGAGGCACTACTGAGCCTTCAGATCATTTGTATATTGTTGGATCGACTGTTTTCTCATCTTTCTCTTGAAAATATCCCATAGATTCCTAATCCTTGTGACGCTCTCCCAAGTGTTTGAATCAGCTTTACTTGGTCGTTTTCTCAAGCTTGCGGCCATCCCTGTTGCTGGTGCACCCTTGCCTTCCTACCCAATTTCTTCCTTCCTGCAAGTCAACTTTGTGTTTAAAATGCTTTGAGATAGCACTCTGTAAACCTTTAAGCTCTGTAAGCCACCCCATTCAGTAATGACCTTCTGTAACTTACTCTCTTTGTGGAGGGTGTCAGTGATTGTCTTCTTGACCATTGCCAAGTCAGCAGTCTTTCCCATTAGTGTTCTTTCAAAGAACAAGAGATACCCGGAATTTATACTGTAGGGATATTTTGAGGTACTGGATTTTTGGCTTTCATGAGCTGTAAGCTCTAATCATCAAAATTAAATCAAAATAACTTTTGAAATGCTTTACTTTACATGTAATGAATCTAGAATATATGAAAGTTTCTGTTTTTAAAATAAGTTACATTAAACATTTTTTTTTCATGATTTTCTCTAATTTCTCTAATTTTTTGAGATGCACCTGTAGAAGGGAAATTCACATTAACCAATTATCTGTTCTGTTGTAGATCATGTATGAAATCTCGCCAGTTGCATATTTCTGATATTTGTGTTGTGACCCTGTCTTAAGTAGCACAGGTTTATTTGTAGCAATAGCCAAAAATACATTGTATGGGTCAAAATTATAGATTTTGGAAAAAACGTAATTTTTGAGTATGCATTGCTAAGAACTTCATTTGGACACATTTAAAGGTGATGTTCTCTTTTTTTTTTTTTTTTTTTTTTTTTGCACCCTCAGATTTCAGATTTTAAAATGGTTGTATCTCAGCCAAATATTGACCATACAATTATGGAAAGCTTATTCATTCGGCTCTCAAATGATGAATATATCTCAATTAAAAGAAAACTGACACTTATAACTGGTTTTGTAGTCCATGGTCACATTTCAGTAATCGAACATTTTCGGCCACAAACTGAAATGGTTTTGGCTAAAACAGTATTGGAGGACAGAAATTATTGACCGAAATGGTGCAAATATATGCACTCTTACATATTAATTATATAATTACCTTAACCTGTTCTTTTCATTATTTACAATAAATGTGATAAATCTGTCATTTTACAGTTACAGCCACCTTTTAAATGTTTATATCTCAGCAATGAATTGGAGTAAAACTAATTATATTATTTAAAAGTTAATAATATTGCCATATGTGCAGTCTATACAACAGTTTTTATTTGAGTGATGATTAATACTTTTGAATTTTTTTTTTTTGAATCTTCACTGTTTCAGTGTGTAAAATAAATTTAAAATTCAAGTAAATAAATAATTAATAATTGATTAATGTATTAAAGTCTGTTGCAGTAATAGCAAAAAATTATAGATTTGAGCAAGATCTGATTAATTCATGTCATGCAGTTACTTTTATTGCATTAAATATTCT